>NW_027288161.1:0-137584 GCF_047511675.1 Marmota flaviventris | reverse complement strand
AGCGTGTTTAGGTACCTTTCAAGACGGCAGACTGAGGAATCAGACCAGAGACTCTGCGTCTAATAGAAGATAAAGTTGGTCCTCATCTTCATCTCGTGGGGGCAGGCCCCAAATTCCTTAATAAGACTCCTATAGCACAAGAGTTAAAACCAAGAATCAACAAATGGGACGAATTCAAACTGAAAAAGTTTTTTTCTCAGCAAGAGAAATAATATGCGAGGTGAATAGGGAGCCTACATCCTGGGAACCAATTTTTACCCCTCAAACATCAGATAGAGCTCTAATCTCTAGAGTGTACAAAGAACTCAAAAAGTTAAACAACAAAAAAGCAGATAACCCAATCAACAAATGGGCCAAGGACTTGGACAGAAACTTCTCAGAAGAGGACATACGATCAATTAACAAATACATGAAAAAATGCTCACCATCTCTAGCAGTCAGAGAAATGCAAATCAAAACCACCCTAAGATACCATCTCACTCCAGTCAGAAAGGCAGCCATTATGAAGTCAAACAACAATAAGTGCTGGCGAGGATGCAGGGGCGGGGGTGGGGGGTGGGGGGGGAAGGTACACTCATACATTGCTGGTGGGACTGCAAATTGGTGCAGCCAATTTGGAAAGCAGTATGGAGATTCCTTGGAAAGCTGGGAATGGAACCACCATTTGACCCAGCTATTCTCCTTCTTGGATTATACCCAAAAGACCTAAGAAGAGCATACTACAGGGACACAGCCACATCAATGTTTACAGCAGCACAATTCACAATAGCTAGAATGTGGAACCAACCTAGATGCCCTTTAATAGATGAATGGATTAAAAATGTGGCATTTATACACAATGAAATATTACTCAGCACTAAAAAATAACAAGATCATGGCATTTGCAGGGAAATGGATGCCAAAGAAGGCCCAGTGTGAGAAGGTGGCTGTAGGCAGAGCGGGACAGCCATTGCCAAGGAAGAAATGCTCATCCATGGGGAATACGGGTAGGCCACAGAAATGAAAGTTTCCTTTGCCGTCACATCAATAGGGGGGACCTCTGAGGCTGCCACCACTTCTGGAACTGGCCTGTCCAGTCACCACTGAGGACCTGAACTGGGAGAAACAGAAAGCTCCGCAGCACATCCACTGCCTTCTGATGGGTGAGTCCCAGGCCATCTGGGACAGCTATACCATGCCCCCCAACCCCAGCCCATGTGTGGGCCCCTCTACCTGGGAAGGGGCCAAGCCTCTGGCATCAGTGGGCCTCAGCCAGACCTTGCCTTACCACCCCAGCACTGCCTCCCCGCCCAAAGTGGGTGGGCGCTGCTCTCTCCTCCCAGAGACACCCTCCTACCTCCAAACTTTGTGTCCCCCTCTTCCACAGCCTGCCAACTGTTCCTTGGCCCTTCCTCCCAGGCCCTCTCCCAGCACCTTGGCAGGCTTGGCTCTGCAGCCAGTGGCTCCCTTGGGGGCCACCCTCATGAACACCATTATGACTTCACAGTCCCCCTTCCCCCACATCTGGGGCCTCCATCTGACTCCAGTAGGAACTTCCTACTCTCTCACCAGGGCCCAAAGCCCAACAGTACTCACAGGGCCTCAGCAGTAGACAGCTCCAGTCTGCCACCTTTTTTAAAAATTTTTACTTATTTTTTTTAGTCATACATGACAGAATGTGTGTGGGTGCTGGCATGGGCCCCCACGGTGGGATTTCTACGTCTGTCAGCACCAAGGGCTGAGTGGGTTGGGCTGCCCAGGCTGGGGGGCCTGCTATCAATGGTGGGAATGGAGCTACCCCTGGACCTGGAGATCCCAGGTGTCCAAACTACTGACAGCTGGCAGAGGTGGGGGCTCTGGGCTTCTTCCTGTCAGAAACCCCAGGTGGGATGGTGGCTCCAGGGATGAGGGGCTTCTTCCCTCGGGGAGCGTGTTTAGGTACCTTTCAAGACGGCAGACTGAGGAATCAGACCAGAGACTCTGCGTCTAATAGAAGATAAAGTTGGTCCTCATCTTCATCTCGTGGGGGCAGGCCCCAAATTCCTTAATAAGACTCCTATAGCACAAGAGTTAAAACCAAGAATCAACAAATGGGACGAATTCAAACTGAAAAAGTTTTTTTCTCAGCAAGAGAAATAATATGCGAGGTGAATAGGGAGCCTACATCCTGGGAACCAATTTTTACCCCTCAAACATCAGATAGAGCTCTAATCTCTAGAGTGTACAAAGAACTCAAAAAGTTAAACAACAAAAAAGCAGATAACCCAATCAACAAATGGGCCAAGGACTTGGACAGAAACTTCTCAGAAGAGGACATAGGATCAATTAACAAATACATGAAAAAATGCTCACCATCTCTAGCAGTCAGAGAAATGCAAATCAAAACCACCCTAAGATACCATCTCACTCCAGTCAGAAAGGCAGCCATTATGAAGTCAAACAACAATAAGTGCTGGCGAGGATGCAGGGGCGGGGGTGGGGGGTGGGGGGGGAAGGTACACTCATACATTGCTGGTGGGACTGCAAATTGGTGCAGCCAATTTGGAAAGCAGTATGGAGATTCCTTGGAAAGCTGGGAATGGAACCACCATTTGACCCAGCTATTCTCCTTCTTGGATTATACCCAAAAGACCTAAGAAGAGCATACTACAGGGACACAGCCACATCAATGTTTACAGCAGCACAATTCACAATAGCTAGAATGTGGAACCAACCTAGATGCCCTTTAATAGATGAATGGATTAAAAATGTGGCATTTATACACAATGAAATATTACTCAGCACTAAAAAATAACAAGATCATGGCATTTGCAGGGAAATGGATGCCAAAGAAGGCCCAGTGTGAGAAGGTGGCTGTAGGCAGAGCGGGACAGCCATTGCCAAGGAAGAAATGCTCATCCATGGGGAATACGGGTAGGCCACAGAAATGAAAGTTTCCTTTGCCGTCACATCAATAGGGGGGACCTCTGAGGCTGCCACCACTTCTGGAACTGGCCTGTCCAGTCACCACTGAGGACCTGAACTGGGAGAAACAGAAAGCTCCGCAGCACATCCACTGCCTTCTGATGGGTGAGTCCCAGGCCATCTGGGACAGCTATACCATGCCCCCCAACCCCAGCCCATGTGTGGGCCCCTCTACCTGGGAAGGGGCCAAGCCTCTGGCATCAGTGGGCCTCAGCCAGACCTTGCCTTACCACCCCAGCACTGCCTCCCCGCCCAAAGTGGGTGGGCGCTGCTCTCTCCTCCCAGAGACACCCTCCTACCTCCAAACTTTGTGTCCCCCTCTTCCACAGCCTGCCAACTGTTCCTTGGCCCTTCCTCCCAGGCCCTCTCCCAGCACCTTGGCAGGCTTGGCTCTGCAGCCAGTGGCTCCCTTGGGGGCCACCCTCATGAACACCATTATGACTTCACAGTCCCCCTTCCCCCACATCTGGGGCCTCCATCTGACTCCAGTAGGAACTTCCTACTCTCTCACCAGGGCCCAAAGCCCAACAGTACTCACAGGGCCTCAGCAGTAGACAGCTCCAGTCTGCCACCTTTTTTAAAAATTTTTACTTATTTTTTTTAGTCATACATGACAGAATGTGTGTGGGTGCTGGCATGGGCCCCCACGGTGGGATTTCTACGTCTGTCAGCACCAAGGGCTGAGTGGGTTGGGCTGCCCAGGCTGGGGGGCCTGCTATCAATGGTGGGAATGGAGCTACCCCTGGACCTGGAGATCCCAGGTGTCCAAACTACTGACAGCTGGCAGAGGTGGGGGCTCTGGGCTTCTTCCTGTCAGAAACCCCAGGTGGGATGGTGGCTCCAGGGATGAGGGGCTTCTTCCCTCGGGGAGCGTGTTTAGGTACCTTTCAAGACGGCAGACTGAGGAATCAGACCAGAGACTCTGCGTCTAATAGAAGATAAAGTTGGTCCTCATCTTCATCTCGTGGGGGCAGGCCCCAAATTCCTTAATAAGACTCCTATAGCACAAGAGTTAAAACCAAGAATCAACAAATGGGACGAATTCAAACTGAAAAAGTTTTTTTCTCAGCAAGAGAAATAATATGCGAGGTGAATAGGGAGCCTACATCCTGGGAACCAATTTTTACCCCTCAAACATCAGATAGAGCTCTAATCTCTAGAGTGTACAAAGAACTCAAAAAGTTAAACAACAAAAAAGCAGATAACCCAATCAACAAATGGGCCAAGGACTTGGACAGAAACTTCTCAGAAGAGGACATACGATCAATTAACAAATACATGAAAAAATGCTCACCATCTCTAGCAGTCAGAGAAATGCAAATCAAAACCACCCTAAGATACCATCTCACTCCAGTCAGAAAGGCAGCCATTATGAAGTCAAACAACAATAAGTGCTGGCGAGGATGCAGGGGCGGGGGTGGGGGGTGGGGGGGGAAGGTACACTCATACATTGCTGGTGGGACTGCAAATTGGTGCAGCCAATTTGGAAAGCAGTATGGAGATTCCTTGGAAAGCTGGGAATGGAACCACCATTTGACCCAGCTATTCTCCTTCTTGGATTATACCCAAAAGACCTAAGAAGAGCATACTACAGGGACACAGCCACATCAATGTTTACAGCAGCACAATTCACAATAGCTAGAATGTGGAACCAACCTAGATGCCCTTTAATAGATGAATGGATTAAAAATGTGGCATTTATACACAATGAAATATTACTCAGCACTAAAAAATAACAAGATCATGGCATTTGCAGGGAAATGGATGCCAAAGAAGGCCCAGTGTGAGAAGGTGGCTGTAGGCAGAGCGGGACAGCCATTGCCAAGGAAGAAATGCTCATCCATGGGGAATACGGGTAGGCCACAGAAATGAAAGTTTCCTTTGCCGTCACATCAATAGGGGGGACCTCTGAGGCTGCCACCACTTCTGGAACTGGCCTGTCCAGTCACCACTGAGGACCTGAACTGGGAGAAACAGAAAGCTCCGCAGCACATCCACTGCCTTCTGATGGGTGAGTCCCAGGCCATCTGGGACAGCTATACCATGCCCCCCAACCCCAGCCCATGTGTGGGCCCCTCTACCTGGGAAGGGGCCAAGCCTCTGGCATCAGTGGGCCTCAGCCAGACCTTGCCTTACCACCCCAGCACTGCCTCCCCGCCCAAAGTGGGTGGGCGCTGCTCTCTCCTCCCAGAGACACCCTCCTACCTCCAAACTTTGTGTCCCCCTCTTCCACAGCCTGCCAACTGTTCCTTGGCCCTTCCTCCCAGGCCCTCTCCCAGCACCTTGGCAGGCTTGGCTCTGCAGCCAGTGGCTCCCTTGGGGGCCACCCTCATGAACACCATTATGACTTCACAGTCCCCCTTCCCCCACATCTGGGGCCTCCATCTGACTCCAGTAGGAACTTCCTACTCTCTCACCAGGGCCCAAAGCCCAACAGTACTCACAGGGCCTCAGCAGTAGACAGCTCCAGTCTGCCACCTTTTTTAAAAATTTTTACTTATTTTTTTTAGTCATACATGACAGAATGTGTGTGGGTGCTGGCATGGGCCCCCACGGTGGGATTTCTACGTCTGTGCTGAGTGGGTTGGGCTGCCCAGGCTGGGGGGCCTGCTATCAATGGTGGGAATGGAGCTACCCCTGGACCTGGAGATCCCAGGTGTCCAAACTACTGACAGCTGGCAGAGGTGGGGGCTCTGGGCTTCTTCCTGTCAGAAACCCCAGGTGGGATGGTGGCTCCAGGGATGAGGGGCTTCTTCCCTCGGGGAGCGTGTTTAGGTACCTTTCAAGACGGCAGACTGAGGAATCAGACCAGAGACTCTGCGTCTAATAGAAGATAAAGTTGGTCCTCATCTTCATCTCGTGGGGGCAGGCCCCAAATTCCTTAATAAGACTCCTATAGCACAAGAGTTAAAACCAAGAATCAACAAATGGGACGAATTCAAACTGAAAAAGTTTTTTTCTCAGCAAGAGAAATAATATGCGAGGTGAATAGGGAGCCTACATCCTGGGAACCAATTTTTACCCCTCAAACATCAGATAGAGCTCTAATCTCTAGAGTGTACAAAGAACTCAAAAAGTTAAACAACAAAAAAGCAGATAACCCAATCAACAAATGGGCCAAGGACTTGGACAGAAACTTCTCAGAAGAGGACATAGGATCAATTAACAAATACATGAAAAAATGCTCACCATCTCTAGCAGTCAGAGAAATGCAAATCAAAACCACCCTAAGATACCATCTCACTCCAGTCAGAAAGGCAGCCATTATGAAGTCAAACAACAATAAGTGCTGGCGAGGATGCAGGGGCGGGGGTGGGGGGTGGGGGGGGAAGGTACACTCATACATTGCTGGTGGGACTGCAAATTGGTGCAGCCAATTTGGAAAGCAGTATGGAGATTCCTTGGAAAGCTGGGAATGGAACCACCATTTGACCCAGCTATTCTCCTTCTTGGATTATACCCAAAAGACCTAAGAAGAGCATACTACAGGGACACAGCCACATCAATGTTTACAGCAGCACAATTCACAATAGCTAGAATGTGGAACCAACCTAGATGCCCTTTAATAGATGAATGGATTAAAAATGTGGCATTTATACACAATGAAATATTACTCAGCACTAAAAAATAACAAGATCATGGCATTTGCAGGGAAATGGATGCCAAAGAAGGCCCAGTGTGAGAAGGTGGCTGTAGGCAGAGCGGGACAGCCATTGCCAAGGAAGAAATGCTCATCCATGGGGAATACGGGTAGGCCACAGAAATGAAAGTTTCCTTTGCCGTCACATCAATAGGGGGGACCTCTGAGGCTGCCACCACTTCTGGAACTGGCCTGTCCAGTCACCACTGAGGACCTGAACTGGGAGAAACAGAAAGCTCCGCAGCACATCCACTGCCTTCTGATGGGTGAGTCCCAGGCCATCTGGGACAGCTATACCATGCCCCCCAACCCCAGCCCATGTGTGGGCCCCTCTACCTGGGAAGGGGCCAAGCCTCTGGCATCAGTGGGCCTCAGCCAGACCTTGCCTTACCACCCCAGCACTGCCTCCCCGCCCAAAGTGGGTGGGCGCTGCTCTCTCCTCCCAGAGACACCCTCCTACCTCCAAACTTTGTGTCCCCCTCTTCCACAGCCTGCCAACTGTTCCTTGGCCCTTCCTCCCAGGCCCTCTCCCAGCACCTTGGCAGGCTTGGCTCTGCAGCCAGTGGCTCCCTTGGGGGCCACCCTCATGAACACCATTATGACTTCACAGTCCCCCTTCCCCCACATCTGGGGCCTCCATCTGACTCCAGTAGGAACTTCCTACTCTCTCACCAGGGCCCAAAGCCCAACAGTACTCACAGGGCCTCAGCAGTAGACAGCTCCAGTCTGCCACCTTTTTTAAAAATTTTTACTTATTTTTTTTAGTCATACATGACAGAATGTGTGTGGGTGCTGGCATGGGCCCCCACGGTGGGATTTCTACGTCTGTGCTGAGTGGGTTGGGCTGCCCAGGCTGGGGGGCCTGCTATCAATGGTGGGAATGGAGCTACCCCTGGACCTGGAGATCCCAGGTGTCCAAACTACTGACAGCTGGCAGAGGTGGGGGCTCTGGGCTTCTTCCTGTCAGAAACCCCAGGTGGGATGGTGGCTCCAGGGATGAGGGGCTTCTTCCCTCGGGGAGCGTGTTTAGGTACCTTTCAAGACGGCAGACTGAGGAATCAGACCAGAGACTCTGCGTCTAATAGAAGATAAAGTTGGTCCTCATCTTCATCTCGTGGGGGCAGGCCCCAAATTCCTTAATAAGACTCCTATAGCACAAGAGTTAAAACCAAGAATCAACAAATGGGACGAATTCAAACTGAAAAAGTTTTTTTCTCAGCAAGAGAAATAATATGCGAGGTGAATAGGGAGCCTACATCCTGGGAACCAATTTTTACCCCTCAAACATCAGATAGAGCTCTAATCTCTAGAGTGTACAAAGAACTCAAAAAGTTAAAACAAAAAAAAAGCAGATAACCCAATCAACAAATGGGCCAAGGACTTGGACAGAAACTTCTCAGAAGAGGACATAGGATCAATTAACAAATACATGAAAAAATGCTCACCATCTCTAGCAGTCAGAGAAATGCAAATCAAAACCACCCTAAGATACCATCTCACTCCAGTCAGAAAGGCAGCCATTATGAAGTCAAACAACAATAAGTGCTGGCGAGGATGCAGGGGCGGGGGTGGGGGGTGGGGGGGGAAGGTACACTCATACATTGCTGGTGGGACTGCAAATTGGTGCAGCCAATTTGGAAAGCAGTATGGAGATTCCTTGGAAAGCTGGGAATGGAACCACCATTTGACCCAGCTATTCTCCTTCTTGGATTATACCCAAAAGACCTAAGAAGAGCATACTACAGGGACACAGCCACATCAATGTTTACAGCAGCACAATTCACAATAGCTAGAATGTGGAACCAACCTAGATGCCCTTTAATAGATGAATGGATTAAAAATGTGGCATTTATACACAATGAAATATTACTCAGCACTAAAAAATAACAAGATCATGGCATTTGCAGGGAAATGGATGCCAAAGAAGGCCCAGTGTGAGAAGGTGGCTGTAGGCAGAGCGGGACAGCCATTGCCAAGGAAGAAATGCTCATCCATGGGGAATACGGGTAGGCCACAGAAATGAAAGTTTCCTTTGCCGTCACATCAATAGGGGGGACCTCTGAGGCTGCCACCACTTCTGGAACTGGCCTGTCCAGTCACCACTGAGGACCTGAACTGGGAGAAACAGAAAGCTCCGCAGCACATCCACTGCCTTCTGATGGGTGAGTCCCAGGCCATCTGGGACAGCTATACCATGCCCCCCAACCCCAGCCCATGTGTGGGCCCCTCTACCTGGGAAGGGGCCAAGCCTCTGGCATCAGTGGGCCTCAGCCAGACCTTGCCTTACCACCCCAGCACTGCCTCCCCGCCCAAAGTGGGTGGGCGCTGCTCTCTCCTCCCAGAGACACCCTCCTACCTCCAAACTTTGTGTCCCCCTCTTCCACAGCCTGCCAACTGTTCCTTGGCCCTTCCTCCCAGGCCCTCTCCCAGCACCTTGGCAGGCTTGGCTCTGCAGCCAGTGGCTCCCTTGGGGGCCACCCTCATGAACACCATTATGACTTCACAGTCCCCCTTCCCCCACATCTGGGGCCTCCATCTGACTCCAGTAGGAACTTCCTACTCTCTCACCAGGGCCCAAAGCCCAACAGTACTCACAGGGCCTCAGCAGTAGACAGCTCCAGTCTGCCACCTTTTTTAAAAATTTTTACTTATTTTTTTTAGTCATACATGACAGAATGTGTGTGGGTGCTGGCATGGGCCCCCACGGTGGGATTTCTACGTCTGTCAGCACCAAGGGCTGAGTGGGTTGGGCTGCCCAGGCTGGGGGGCCTGCTATCAATGGTGGGAATGGAGCTACCCCTGGACCTGGAGATCCCAGGTGTCCAAACTACTGACAGCTGGCAGAGGTGGGGGCTCTGGGCTTCTTCCTGTCAGAAACCCCAGGTGGGATGGTGGCTCCAGGGATGAGGGGCTTCTTCCCTCGGGGAGCGTGTTTAGGTACCTTTCAAGACGGCAGACTGAGGAATCAGACCAGAGACTCTGCGTCTAATAGAAGATAAAGTTGGTCCTCATCTTCATCTCGTGGGGGCAGGCCCCAAATTCCTTAATAAGACTCCTATAGCACAAGAGTTAAAACCAAGAATCAACAAATGGGACGAATTCAAACTGAAAAAGTTTTTTTCTCAGCAAGAGAAATAATATGCGAGGTGAATAGGGAGCCTACATCCTGGGAACCAATTTTTACCCCTCAAACATCAGATAGAGCTCTAATCTCTAGAGTGTACAAAGAACTCAAAAAGTTAAACAACAAAAAAGCAGATAACCCAATCAACAAATGGGCCAAGGACTTGGACAGAAACTTCTCAGAAGAGGACATAGGATCAATTAACAAATACATGAAAAAATGCTCACCATCTCTAGCAGTCAGAGAAATGCAAATCAAAACCACCCTAAGATACCATCTCACTCCAGTCAGAAAGGCAGCCATTATGAAGTCAAACAACAATAAGTGCTGGCGAGGATGCAGGGGCGGGGGTGGGGGGTGGGGGGGGAAGGTACACTCATACATTGCTGGTGGGACTGCAAATTGGTGCAGCCAATTTGGAAAGCAGTATGGAGATTCCTTGGAAAGCTGGGAATGGAACCACCATTTGACCCAGCTATTCTCCTTCTTGGATTATACCCAAAAGACCTAAGAAGAGCATACTACAGGGACACAGCCACATCAATGTTTACAGCAGCACAATTCACAATAGCTAGAATGTGGAACCAACCTAGATGCCCTTTAATAGATGAATGGATTAAAAATGTGGCATTTATACACAATGAAATATTACTCAGCACTAAAAAATAACAAGATCATGGCATTTGCAGGGAAATGGATGCCAAAGAAGGCCCAGTGTGAGAAGGTGGCTGTAGGCAGAGCGGGACAGCCATTGCCAAGGAAGAAATGCTCATCCATGGGGAATACGGGTAGGCCACAGAAATGAAAGTTTCCTTTGCCGTCACATCAATAGGGGGGACCTCTGAGGCTGCCACCACTTCTGGAACTGGCCTGTCCAGTCACCACTGAGGACCTGAACTGGGAGAAACAGAAAGCTCCGCAGCACATCCACTGCCTTCTGATGGGTGAGTCCCAGGCCATCTGGGACAGCTATACCATGCCCCCCAACCCCAGCCCATGTGTGGGCCCCTCTACCTGGGAAGGGGCCAAGCCTCTGGCATCAGTGGGCCTCAGCCAGACCTTGCCTTACCACCCCAGCACTGCCTCCCCGCCCAAAGTGGGTGGGCGCTGCTCTCTCCTCCCAGAGACACCCTCCTACCTCCAAACTTTGTGTCCCCCTCTTCCACAGCCTGCCAACTGTTCCTTGGCCCTTCCTCCCAGGCCCTCTCCCAGCACCTTGGCAGGCTTGGCTCTGCAGCCAGTGGCTCCCTTGGGGGCCACCCTCATGAACACCATTATGACTTCACAGTCCCCCTTCCCCCACATCTGGGGCCTCCATCTGACTCCAGTAGGAACTTCCTACTCTCTCACCAGGGCCCAAAGCCCAACAGTACTCACAGGGCCTCAGCAGTAGACAGCTCCAGTCTGCCACCTTTTTTAAAAATTTTTACTTATTTTTTTTAGTCATACATGACAGAATGTGTGTGGGTGCTGGCATGGGCCCCCACGGTGGGATTTCTACGTCTGTCAGCACCAAGGGCTGAGTGGGTTGGGCTGCCCAGGCTGGGGGGCCTGCTATCAATGGTGGGAATGGAGCTACCCCTGGACCTGGAGATCCCAGGTGTCCAAACTACTGACAGCTGGCAGAGGTGGGGGCTCTGGGCTTCTTCCTGTCAGAAACCCCAGGTGGGATGGTGGCTCCAGGGATGAGGGGCTTCTTCCCTCGGGGAGCGTGTTTAGGTACCTTTCAAGACGGCAGACTGAGGAATCAGACCAGAGACTCTGCGTCTAATAGAAGATAAAGTTGGTCCTCATCTTCATCTCGTGGGGGCAGGCCCCAAATTCCTTAATAAGACTCCTATAGCACAAGAGTTAAAACCAAGAATCAACAAATGGGACGAATTCAAACTGAAAAAGTTTTTTTCTCAGCAAGAGAAATAATATGCGAGGTGAATAGGGAGCCTACATCCTGGGAACCAATTTTTACCCCTCAAACATCAGATAGAGCTCTAATCTCTAGAGTGTACAAAGAACTCAAAAAGTTAAACAACAAAAAAGCAGATAACCCAATCAACAAATGGGCCAAGGACTTGGACAGAAACTTCTCAGAAGAGGACATAGGATCAATTAACAAATACATGAAAAAATGCTCACCATCTCTAGCAGTCAGAGAAATGCAAATCAAAACCACCCTAAGATACCATCTCACTCCAGTCAGAAAGGCAGCCATTATGAAGTCAAACAACAATAAGTGCTGGCGAGGATGCAGGGGCGGGGGTGGGGGGTGGGGGGGAAGGTACACTCATACATTGCTGGTGGGACTGCAAATTGGTGCAGCCAATTTGGAAAGCAGTATGGAGATTCCTTGGAAAGCTGGGAATGGAACCACCATTTGACCCAGCTATTCTCCTTCTTGGATTATACCCAAAAGACCTAAGAAGAGCATACTACAGGGACACAGCCACATCAATGTTTACAGCAGCACAATTCACAATAGCTAGAATGTGGAACCAACCTAGATGCCCTTTAATAGATGAATGGATTAAAAATGTGGCATTTATACACAATGAAATATTACTCAGCACTAAAAAATAACAAGATCATGGCATTTGCAGGGAAATGGATGCCAAAGAAGGCCCAGTGTGAGAAGGTGGCTGTAGGCAGAGCGGGACAGCCATTGCCAAGGAAGAAATGCTCATCCATGGGGAATACGGGTAGGCCACAGAAATGAAAGTTTCCTTTGCCGTCACATCAATAGGGGGGACCTCTGAGGCTGCCACCACTTCTGGAACTGGCCTGTCCAGTCACCACTGAGGACCTGAACTGGGAGAAACAGAAAGCTCCGCAGCACATCCACTGCCTTCTGATGGGTGAGTCCCAGGCCATCTGGGACAGCTATACCATGCCCCCCAACCCCAGCCCATGTGTGGGCCCCTCTACCTGGGAAGGGGCCAAGCCTCTGGCATCAGTGGGCCTCAGCCAGACCTTGCCTTACCACCCCAGCACTGCCTCCCCGCCCAAAGTGGGTGGGCGCTGCTCTCTCCTCCCAGAGACACCCTCCTACCTCCAAACTTTGTGTCCCCCTCTTCCACAGCCTGCCAACTGTTCCTTGGCCCTTCCTCCCAGGCCCTCTCCCAGCACCTTGGCAGGCTTGGCTCTGCAGCCAGTGGCTCCCTTGGGGGCCACCCTCATGAACACCATTATGACTTCACAGTCCCCCTTCCCCCACATCTGGGGCCTCCATCTGACTCCAGTAGGAACTTCCTACTCTCTCACCAGGGCCCAAAGCCCAACAGTACTCACAGGGCCTCAGCAGTAGACAGCTCCAGTCTGCCACCTTTTTTAAAAATTTTTATTTATTTTTTTTAGTCATACATGACAGAATGTGTGTGGGTGCTGGCATGGGCCCCCACGGTGGGATTTCTACGTCTGTCAGCACCAAGGGCTGAGTGGGTTGGGCTGCCCAGGCTGGGGGGCCTGCTATCAATGGTGGGAATGGAGCTACCCCTGGACCTGGAGATCCCAGGTGTCCAAACTACTGACAGCTGGCAGAGGTGGGGGCTCTGGGCTTCTTCCTGTCAGAAACCCCAGGTGGGATGGTGGCTCCAGGGATGAGGGGCTTCTTCCCTCGGGGAGCGTGTTTAGGTACCTTTCAAGACGGCAGACTGAGGAATCAGACCAGAGACTCTGCGTCTAATAGAAGATAAAGTTGGTCCTCATCTTCATCTCGTGGGGGCAGGCCCCAAATTCCTTAATAAGACTCCTATAGCACAAGAGTTAAAACCAAGAATCAACAAATGGGACGAATTCAAACTGAAAAAGTTTTTTTCTCAGCAAGAGAAATAATATGCGAGGTGAATAGGGAGCCTACATCCTGGGAACCAATTTTTACCCCTCAAACATCAGATAGAGCTCTAATCTCTAGAGTGTACAAAGAACTCAAAAAGTTAAACAACAAAAAAGCAGATAACCCAATCAACAAATGGGCCAAGGACTTGGACAGAAACTTCTCAGAAGAGGACATAGGATCAATTAACAAATACATGAAAAAATGCTCACCATCTCTAGCAGTCAGAGAAATGCAAATCAAAACCACCCTAAGATACCATCTCACTCCAGTCAGAAAGGCAGCCATTATGAAGTCAAACAACAATAAGTGCTGGCGAGGATGCAGGGGCGGGGGTGGGGGGTGGGGGGGGAAGGTACACTCATACATTGCTGGTGGGACTGCAAATTGGTGCAGCCAATTTGGAAAGCAGTATGGAGATTCCTTGGAAAGCTGGGAATGGAACCACCATTTGACCCAGCTATTCTCCTTCTTGGATTATACCCAAAAGACCTAAGAAGAGCATACTACAGGGACACAGCCACATCAATGTTTACAGCAGCACAATTCACAATAGCTAGAATGTGGAACCAACCTAGATGCCCTTTAATAGATGAATGGATTAAAAATGTGGCATTTATACACAATGAAATATTACTCAGCACTAAAAAATAACAAGATCATGGCATTTGCAGGGAAATGGATGCCAAAGAAGGCCCAGTGTGAGAAGGTGGCTGTAGGCAGAGCGGGACAGCCATTGCCAAGGAAGAAATGCTCATCCATGGGGAATACGGGTAGGCCACAGAAATGAAAGTTTCCTTTGCCGTCACATCAATAGGGGGGACCTCTGAGGCTGCCACCACTTCTGGAACTGGCCTGTCCAGTCACCACTGAGGACCTGAACTGGGAGAAACAGAAAGCTCCGCAGCACATCCACTGCCTTCTGATGGGTGAGTCCCAGGCCATCTGGGACAGCTATACCATGCCCCCCAACCCCAGCCCATGTGTGGGCCCCTCTACCTGGGAAGGGGCCAAGCCTCTGGCATCAGTGGGCCTCAGCCAGACCTTGCCTTACCACCCCAGCACTGCCTCCCCGCCCAAAGTGGGTGGGCGCTGCTCTCTCCTCCCAGAGACACCCTCCTACCTCCAAATTTGTGTCCCCCTCTTCCACAGCCTGCCAACTGTTCCTTGGCCCTTCCTCCCAGGCCCTCTCCCAGCACCTTGGCAGGCTTGGCTCTGCAGCCAGTGGCTCCCTTGGGGGCCACCCTCATGAACACCATTATGACTTCACAGTCCCCCTTCCCCCACATCTGGGGCCTCCATCTGACTCCAGTAGGAACTTCCTACTCTCTCACCAGGGCCCAAAGCCCAACAGTACTCACAGGGCCTCAGCAGTAGACAGCTCCAGTCTGCCACCTTTTTTAAAAATTTTTACTTATTTTTTTTAGTCATACATGACAGAATGTGTGTGGGTGCTGGCATGGGCCCCCACGGTGGGATTTCTACGTCTGTCAGCACCAAGGGCTGAGTGGGTTGGGCTGCCCAGGCTGGGGGGCCTGCTATCAATGGTGGGAATGGAGCTACCCCTGGACCTGGAGATCCCAGGTGTCCAAACTACTGACAGCTGGCAGAGGTGGGGGCTCTGGGCTTCTTCCTGTCAGAAACCCCAGGTGGGATGGTGGCTCCAGGGATGAGGGGCTTCTTCCCTCGGGGAGCGTGTTTAGGTACCTTTCAAGACGGCAGACTGAGGAATCAGACCAGAGACTCTGCGTCTAACAGAAGATAAAGTTGGTCCTCATCTTCATCTCGTGGGGGCAGGCCCCAAATTCCTTAATAAGACTCCTATAGCACAAGAGTTAAAACCAAGAATCAACAAATGGGACGAATTCAAACTGAAAAAGTTTTTTTCTCAGCAAGAGAAATAATATGCGAGGTGAATAGGGAGCCTACATCCTGGGAACCAATTTTTACCCCTCAAACATCAGATAGAGCTCTAATCTCTAGAGTGTACAAAGAACTCAAAAAGTTAAACAACAAAAAAGCAGATAACCCAATCAACAAATGGGCCAAGGACTTGGACAGAAACTTCTCAGAAGAGGACATAGGATCAATTAACAAATACATGAAAAAATGCTCACCATCTCTAGCAGTCAGAGAAATGCAAATCAAAACCACCCTAAGATACCATCTCACTCCAGTCAGAAAGGCAGCCATTATGAAGTCAAACAACAATAAGTGCTGGCGAGGATGCAGGGGCGGGGGTGGGGGGTGGGGGGGGAAGGTACACTCATACATTGCTGGTGGGACTGCAAATTGGTGCAGCCAATTTGGAAAGCAGTATGGAGATTCCTTGGAAAGCTGGGAATGGAACCACCATTTGACCCAGCTATTCTCCTTCTTGGATTATACCCAAAAGACCTAAGAAGAGCATACTACAGGGACACAGCCACATCAATGTTTACAGCAGCACAATTCACAATAGCTAGAATGTGGAACCAACCTAGATGCCCTTTAATAGATGAATGGATTAAAAATGTGGCATTTATACACAATGAAATATTACTCAGCACTAAAAAATAACAAGATCATGGCATTTGCAGGGAAATGGATGCCAAAGAAGGCCCAGTGTGAGAAGGTGGCTGTAGGCAGAGCGGGACAGCCATTGCCAAGGAAGAAATGCTCATCCATGGGGAATACGGGTAGGCCACAGAAATGAAAGTTTCCTTTGCCGTCACATCAATAGGGGGGACCTCTGAGGCTGCCACCACTTCTGGAACTGGCCTGTCCAGTCACCACTGAGGACCTGAACTGGGAGAAACAGAAAGCTCCGCAGCACATCCACTGCCTTCTGATGGGTGAGTCCCAGGCCATCTGGGACAGCTATACCATGCCCCCCAACCCCAGCCCATGTGTGGGCCCCTCTACCTGGGAAGGGGCCAAGCCTCTGGCATCAGTGGGCCTCAGCCAGACCTTGCCTTACCACCCCAGCACTGCCTCCCCGCCCAAAGTGGGTGGGCGCTGCTCTCTCCTCCCAGAGACACCCTCCTACCTCCAAACTTTGTGTCCCCCTCTTCCACAGCCTGCCAACTGTTCCTTGGCCCTTCCTCCCAGGCCCTCTCCCAGCACCTTGGCAGGCTTGGCTCTGCAGCCAGTGGCTCCCTTGGGGGCCACCCTCATGAACACCATTATGACTTCACAGTCCCCCTTCCCCCACATCTGGGGCCTCCATCTGACTCCAGTAGGAACTTCCTACTCTCTCACCAGGGCCCAAAGCCCAACAGTACTCACAGGGCCTCAGCAGTAGACAGCTCCAGTCTGCCACCTTTTTTAAAAATTTTTACTTATTTTTTTTAGTCATACATGACAGAATGTGTGTGGGTGCTGGCATGGGCCCCCACGGTGGGATTTCTACGTCTGTCAGCACCAAGGGCTGAGTGGGTTGGGCTGCCCAGGCTGGGGGGCCTGCTATCAATGGTGGGAATGGAGCTACCCCTGGACCTGGAGATCCCAGGTGTCCAAACTACTGACAGCTGGCAGAGGTGGGGGCTCTGGGCTTCTTCCTGTCAGAAACCCCAGGTGGGATGGTGGCTCCAGGGATGAGGGGCTTCTTCCCTCGGGGAGCGTGTTTAGGTACCTTTCAAGACGGCAGACTGAGGAATCAGACCAGAGACTCTGCGTCTAACAGAAGATAAAGTTGGTCCTCATCTTCATCTCGTGGGGGCAGGCCCCAAATTCCTTAATAAGACTCCTATAGCACAAGAGTTAAAACCAAGAATCAACAAATGGGACGAATTCAAACTGAAAAAGTTTTTTTCTCAGCAAGAGAAATAATATGCGAGGTGAATAGGGAGCCTACATCCTGGGAACCAATTTTTACCCCTCAAACATCAGATAGAGCTCTAATCTCTAGAGTGTACAAAGAACTCAAAAAGTTAAACAACAAAAAAGCAGATAACCCAATCAACAAATGGGCCAAGGACTTGGACAGAAACTTCTCAGAAGAGGACATAGGATCAATTAACAAATACATGAAAAAATGCTCACCATCTCTAGCAGTCAGAGAAATGCAAATCAAAACCACCCTAAGATACCATCTCACTCCAGTCAGAAAGGCAGCCATTATGAAGTCAAACAACAATAAGTGCTGGCGAGGATGCAGGGGCGGGGGTGGGGGGTGGGGGGGGAAGGTACACTCATACATTGCTGGTGGGACTGCAAATTGGTGCAGCCAATTTGGAAAGCAGTATGGAGATTCCTTGGAAAGCTGGGAATGGAACCACCATTTGACCCAGCTATTCTCCTTCTTGGATTATACCCAAAAGACCTAAGAAGAGCATACTACAGGGACACAGCCACATCAATGTTTACAGCAGCACAATTCACAATAGCTAGAATGTGGAACCAACCTAGATGCCCTTTAATAGATGAATGGATTAAAAATGTGGCATTTATACACAATGAAATATTACTCAGCACTAAAAAATAACAAGATCATGGCATTTGCAGGGAAATGGATGCCAAAGAAGGCCCAGTGTGAGAAGGTGGCTGTAGGCAGAGCGGGACAGCCATTGCCAAGGAAGAAATGCTCATCCATGGGGAATACGGGTAGGCCACAGAAATGAAAGTTTCCTTTGCCGTCACATCAATAGGGGGGACCTCTGAGGCTGCCACCACTTCTGGAACTGGCCTGTCCAGTCACCACTGAGGACCTGAACTGGGAGAAACAGAAAGCTCCGCAGCACATCCACTGCCTTCTGATGGGTGAGTCCCAGGCCATCTGGGACAGCTATACCATGCCCCCCAACCCCAGCCCATGTGTGGGCCCCTCTACCTGGGAAGGGGCCAAGCCTCTGGCATCAGTGGGCCTCAGCCAGACCTTGCCTTACCACCCCAGCACTGCCTCCCCGCCCAAAGTGGGTGGGCGCTGCTCTCTCCTCCCAGAGACACCCTCCTACCTCCAAATTTGTGTCCCCCTCTTCCACAGCCTGCCAACTGTTCCTTGGCCCTTCCTCCCAGGCCCTCTCCCAGCACCTTGGCAGGCTTGGCTCTGCAGCCAGTGGCTCCCTTGGGGGCCACCCTCATGAACACCATTATGACTTCACAGTCCCCCTTCCCCCACATCTGGGGCCTCCATCTGACTCCAGTAGGAACTTCCTACTCTCTCACCAGGGCCCAAAGCCCAACAGTACTCACAGGGCCTCAGCAGTAGACAGCTCCAGTCTGCCACCTTTTTTAAAAATTTTTACTTATTTTTTTTAGTCATACATGACAGAATGTGTGTGGGTGCTGGCATGGGCCCCCACGGTGGGATTTCTACGTCTGTCAGCACCAAGGGCTGAGTGGGTTGGGCTGCCCAGGCTGGGGGGCCTGCTATCAATGGTGGGAATGGAGCTACCCCTGGACCTGGAGATCCCAGGTGTCCAAACTACTGACAGCTGGCAGAGGTGGGGGCTCTGGGCTTCTTCCTGTCAGAAACCCCAGGTGGGATGGTGGCTCCAGGGATGAGGGGCTTCTTCCCTCGGGGAGCGTGTTTAGGTACCTTTCAAGACGGCAGACTGAGGAATCAGACCAGAGACTCTGCGTCTAACAGAAGATAAAGTTGGTCCTCATCTTCATCTCGTGGGGGCAGGCCCCAAATTCCTTAATAAGACTCCTATAGCACAAGAGTTAAAACCAAGAATCAACAAATGGGACGAATTCAAACTGAAAAAGTTTTTTTCTCAGCAAGAGAAATAATATGCGAGGTGAATAGGGAGCCTACATCCTGGGAACCAATTTTTACCCCTCAAACATCAGATAGAGCTCTAATCTCTAGAGTGTACAAAGAACTCAAAAAGTTAAACAACAAAAAAGCAGATAACCCAATCAACAAATGGGCCAAGGACTTGGACAGAAACTTCTCAGAAGAGGACATACGATCAATTAACAAATACATGAAAAAATGCTCACCATCTCTAGCAGTCAGAGAAATGCAAATCAAAACCACCCTAAGATACCATCTCACTCCAGTCAGATAGGCAGCCATTATGAAGTCAAACAACAATAAGTGCTGTCGAGGATGCAGGGGCGGGGGTGGGGGGTGGGGGGGGGAAGGTACACTCATACATTGCTGGTGGGACTGCAAATTGGTGCAGCCAATTTGGAAAGCAGTATGGAGATTCCTTGGAAAGCTGGGAATGGAACCACCATTTGACCCAGCTATTCTCCTTCTTGGATTATACCCAAAAGACCTAAGAAGAGCATACTACAGGGACACAGCCACATCAATGTTTACAGCAGCACAATTCACAATAGCTAGAATGTGGAACCAACCTAGATGCCCTTTAATAGATGAATGGATTAAAAATGTGGCATTTATACACAATGAAATATTACTCAGCACTAAAAAATAACAAGATCATGGCATTTGCAGGGAAATGGATGCCAAAGAAGGCCCAGTGTGAGAAGGTGGCTGTAGGCAGAGCGGGACAGCCATTGCCAAGGAAGAAATGCTCATCCATGGGGAATACGGGTAGGCCACAGAAATGAAAGTTTCCTTTGCCGTCACATCAATAGGGGGGACCTCTGAGGCTGCCACCACTTCTGGAACTGGCCTGTCCAGTCACCACTGAGGACCTGAACTGGGAGAAACAGAAAGCTCCGCAGCACATCCACTGCCTTCTGATGGGTGAGTCCCAGGCCATCTGGGACAGCTATACCATGCCCCCCAACCCCAGCCCATGTGTGGGCCCCTCTACCTGGGAAGGGGCCAAGCCTCTGGCATCAGTGGGCCTCAGCCAGACCTTGCCTTACCACCCCAGCACTGCCTCCCCGCCCAAAGTGGGTGGGCGCTGCTCTCTCCTCCCAGAGACACCCTCCTACCTCCAAATTTGTGTCCCCCTCTTCCACAGCCTGCCAACTGTTCCTTGGCCCTTCCTCCCAGGCCCTCTCCCAGCACCTTGGCAGGCTTGGCTCTGCAGCCAGTGGCTCCCTTGGGGGCCACCCTCATGAACACCATTATGACTTCACAGTCCCCCTTCCCCCACATCTGGGGCCTCCATCTGACTCCAGTAGGAACTTCCTACTCTCTCACCAGGGCCCAAAGCCCAACAGTACTCACAGGGCCTCAGCAGTAGACAGCTCCAGTCTGCCACCTTTTTTAAAAATTTTTACTTATTTTTTTTAGTCATACATGACAGAATGTGTGTGGGTGCTGGCATGGGCCCCCACGGTGGGATTTCTACGTCTGTCAGCACCAAGGGCTGAGTGGGTTGGGCTGCCCAGGCTGGGGGGCCTGCTATCAATGGTGGGAATGGAGCTACCCCTGGACCTGGAGATCCCAGGTGTCCAAACTACTGACAGCTGGCAGAGGTGGGGGCTCTGGGCTTCTTCCTGTCAGAAACCCCAGGTGGGATGGTGGCTCCAGGGATGAGGGGCTTCTTCCCTCGGGGAGCGTGTTTAGGTACCTTTCAAGACGGCAGACTGAGGAATCAGACCAGAGACTCTGCGTCTAACAGAAGATAAAGTTGGTCCTCATCTTCATCTCGTGGGGGCAGGCCCCAAATTCCTTAATAAGACTCCTATAGCACAAGAGTTAAAACCAAGAATCAACAAATGGGACGAATTCAAACTGAAAAAGTTTTTTTCTCAGCAAGAGAAATAATATGCGAGGTGAATAGGGAGCCTACATCCTGGGAACCAATTTTTACCCCTCAAACATCAGATAGAGCTCTAATCTCTAGAGTGTACAAAGAACTCAAAAAGTTAAACAACAAAAAAGCAGATAACCCAATCAACAAATGGGCCAAGGACTTGGACAGAAACTTCTCAGAAGAGGACATACGATCAATTAACAAATACATGAAAAAATGCTCACCATCTCTAGCAGTCAGAGAAATGCAAATCAAAACCACCCTAAGATACCATCTCACTCCAGTCAGATAGGCAGCCATTATGAAGTCAAACAACAATAAGTGCTGTCGAGGATGCAGGGGCGGGGGTGGGGGGTGGGGGGGGGAAGGTACACTCATACATTGCTGGTGGGACTGCAAATTGGTGCAGCCAATTTGGAAAGCAGTATGGAGATTCCTTGGAAAGCTGGGAATGGAACCACCATTTGACCCAGCTATTCTCCTTCTTGGATTATACCCAAAAGACCTAAGAAGAGCATACTACAGGGACACAGCCACATCAATGTTTACAGCAGCACAATTCACAATAGCTAGACTGTGGAACCAACCTAGATGCCCTTCAATAGATGAATGGATTTTCAAAATTGGCATTTATACACAATGGAATATTACTCAGCACTAAAAAATAACAAGGTCATGGCATTTGCAGGGAAATGGATGGCATTAGAGCAGATTATGCTAAGTGAAGTTAGCCAATCCCTAAAAAACAAATGCCGAATGTCTTCTCTGATATAAAGGGGGGGGGGTGACTCAAAATGGGATAGGGAGGAAGAGCATGAGAAGAAGATTACCACTAAATAGTTAAGAGAGGTGGGAGGGAAAAGGAGGGAGAAGGAGAGTTGCAAGGAAGATAGAACGAAACCCTCATCATTATACAGAATACATGTATGATGTTGTGAGGAAGAAAATTTTTTTATTTAGAAAAAAAAAGAATACAAATAATAAAAATTGCTGGTAATGATACATTTATTATGTTGATAACAGAACTCATATATATTCTTTGTGAAATTGTAAATTAATGCAACCAACATAGAAAACAATATGGAGGTTCCTCCAAGGATTAGTAATGGAACCACCATATGACCCAGACATACCACTCCTCAGTGTTAAACCAAAAAAAAAAAAAAAATTAAAGACAGTGTACTATAATGATACATTCATCCCATGTTTATAGCATCAAAAGTTATAACAGTTAAGTTATGCAATCACCTAGGTGTCCGTTTTTTGGGGTCTTCTAGGTATAGAATCATATCATCAGCAAATAGTGCTAGTTTAAGTTCTTCTTTTCCTATAGTTATTCCTTTAATTTCTTTTGTCTGTCTAATTGCTCTGGCCAGTGTTTCAAGAACTATGTTGAACAGAAATGATGAGAGAGGGCATCCCTGTCTTGTTCCAGATTTTAGAGAGAATGCCTTCAGTTTTTCTCCATTTAGAAATGATGCTGGCCTGAGGCTTAGCATAGATAATCTTAACAGTTCCCAATATCAATAGGACATCATCTATGAGCAAGTTTTCATTATTAATACATTTATAGTTAGACTCTATTTCTACAGATGTTGGCTTCAATTATTATTTAAAATATAGTCATTAGTTTCATAAAAGGCATGCCATTTCTGGTGGCATATGGAAAACCGAGGGTCAGGCATAGGACATTATATTAAGGGGGAAAGGAGTGACAGTATGGGGTTAATCTAACTTAGCAACTTTGGAGAACTCTAATGAATAGACAGGGGTAATTTACAGAAGAATGTATACAAACTCCTATCTGTATTTAGAAAATCACCCTACATATAAATAGTAAAAGTTAGGAGGTTGAAAGTGGGATAGAGGGAGGAAGAAAAAAATAACAAGGAAAGAAAGAAAAAAAAGTGAGTGGGAGAAAGAAAATAAGAAGAAGAAAAAGGGGGGGGGGGAAGTGGGGCATATGCAATTCCTCTATATTATATTATTCTGGTGATTAAGTTGTTAAAGTCCTATTTCATGCAAAGTTCTTGGTTTCACAAATGTTGAGGTTGTGAGGACCAGAGGTTGAAGAGTAAAGGAGATTGGATGAGAAGAGCAAAAAAATAAAAGAAAGAAAGAAAAGTCTCAGAACTCTGTTTTCTTTTCTTGCAGTAGGTGGAGTTGTCTATTCCTGGCTTGAGTCTCTGTGTTCAGGATGGTGGAGGTAGCCAGTGTGAGAGGGCTTGAGCTTCTACCTGGAGCCTCCTTACTCTTAGTCTCTGAGTTGGAAACCAAGTGCCTGTACAGTTGCTGTTACATATTGATAGTTACGCACCGCCCCCCCCCCCCCACCAAAAAAAAAAAGCTTGTGGGAAAAATTTTGAGTTATCACAGCTGGGGTTGGGGAGTTGGAAACCAGGTACCTGATCAGCCACAGAACCAGGCTGGTAGCCACGCTCACCGATAGATGGGGAGTAAGGTTTTCCAAGATGGATTCCGTCTGTTTCCCGCATAGGGTATTTGGTGAGGTGGGGGATACTGGGGTGACCTTGTGCTTTGTCCAGAGCTAGGTCTGGTGACCCGCAAGCAAAGCCTCTGTGTTCTGCACCAAGCACCACGCGGCTCCACCTTCCACCTGTGCCGATCGCCGTGCCTTCCATCTCACTTTATACTTCTTGTATATGCTTTTTTCAGAGAGTAATATTCTGAAAATACAAAATTATTATAACTTGTAGTTAATAACCATTTTCATTTCTTAAGAAATTTTTTGCTATGTGTCAGAAGAATAATATATTGAAATAAATTTTGAATTCATTTTTTTTGGCCAAATTCTTATTATAGAAACAAGATTTGCTCTATTGAGAAATAATGTCCAACCAATTAATGACTATGATATTTTGTTATTAGAAACCTAAAAATTATTATGATACATTCATTGGAAGACTAAGAATTGAAAAGGAGTAAATACAAGACTAAGTTGTACATTATTTATTATGCTACAAATGTCTTAATATCATGAACTTTTAAAGCATAAAGATGAAGATGGACAAATATGCATATAATACTTCTATACACACTAATAATGCCTGCTAATGAAAATGAAGCCATTTAGAAAAGACCTGTCTTTTCATTATGCTAACTATACTGATATATGCAAATGCTTAATTTGTAAACACATTTTCCTGGTATTGTGCATTTAATTTTTATTACATAATGGTAAAAATGCATAACTAATTATTCTTTAATGGTGATTAAAATAAGAGAACATATCACAAATAAGAAATATTAAAGAAATCTTTAACAGGGTTTGTTCTATAGACAGTGTGTTTGTTTCATTGATATTTTGAATTTAAGCTTGGTAACACTGAAATGGAGCAAGATATCAAACAAGAATATAGACATTATAAATTAACTGATACTATTTTATCCCATGAAAACACTTTCTAGTTTTCATAAACATGTAGTCTATCAATTAAAAAAATTGAATGACTGCTTACAAAATTCCAATTTGTAGATAGTTTAAGCAAATATACATTCTTTTAAGTGTGTAATTTTTTATATACTGTGGAAAATTGAAAATTTTCTAACTCCTTCATTCAAACTCAGGGACTAACAGTTTCAAGGACAATGCCCAATTTCAAGTTTGAAAATTTGAAAATCTTGTCTTCCTTGTAGTTATCAAAAATGGTTTATATTTACAGTCAGTTTATATTTACAGAAACAATGCTAATTAATATATTTCAAATGGGTAGTTTTCAACTACAATTAACTGCATTAAATATATTAACAAATAACAGAATTATCAAAGATTAGTAACCCATAAAATCTTGAACAACTGTGAGTCCTGCTCCATGAGTCAGAAAAAAAAAATAGTTCTATTCTTTAATACCCCTTTAAATTTGTTCCATGCCATAAAAATCCTTCAATGACTAGGTTTTTAGATGCTCAGACTCTATAGGATTCTGCAGACAAGTCCAGGCAACAGTAGGCATTTATTCATTTTCTACAGTCTACAGATTCCTAAATGCATGACATTCATTATCATTACATGTATAAATAAAAAGACATATGTATGGTATATATCATTCCTTATCTAAAAAAATAAAAATCTGCAATATTCCAAAATCAAAACATTGGAGACGCATTGTGATGCTACAAGTAGAAAATTACACATCTGACCTCCAAGTATGGTCACAGTCAGAATACAGGTGCACTAAATATATTGCATATAATACTAACTTCAGGATATGTGTAAAGGTGTGTGTAAAGTACTCATGCATTTCTTGTTTAGAATTGAGTTTCATTCCCAAGGTAACTTATGTAATTGAAAACATTTCAAAATCTGAGAATTTGAAACCCTTCTCCCAAACATTTCAGCACAGACATTGAATCTATTCAATCATTCAATCTAAGTGCATGGGGTGTAGGTGGATGGGTTTGTGTATGTGTTCCATGAAATCCAGTATTTAATTACTCCCACTGGAAAATTTACTCAGATATATAATCTGCCATAACCCTAATAAAATTTCTAGTTGATCAAATGAAACATTTCTTCCTTTTTGTTTGTTTCCTCTAGAAATTGCTGCTAAAATTATTACAGATTACAAAGGAAAACATTTATATTTTAAATGCTAAAACTAAACAATAAAGTTTTGCTATAATAATAAATGTCTTACTAAGTGGTATAAATAACAAGGATCTACTGGCAAATTATAGATGGGTAACTGCAAAATTTTGGAGCACATATTTAAAGAAATAAATGCCAACGATCATGTGATGCTTCAGTACTACCCAGTCGGAGAGCTGCAAAATGTTCTTTTAAGGTTCCTGTGGTGATTTTGAGCCTCTGTTGCATCATGAGGGGGAGGTTTGGGCTGGATCCACTCATTGTTCTTCTTACTTGGGAAGATCTTCTTCCTCAGTACAAAGTCATACTTGACTCAAGGATTCAGGGAATAAAAGATATTTGCGTCATGGGGAATCTTCAGCTCTGGGGAGAGAGGAGAATACAGGTATTAGGTGGCTTTCAACAGATGCACCACAGGACACTCCCAACATCTGAGAGCCTCTGTCAGGAAAGGCATGATCCACAGACCTGCGAGTTCACCAATTCAGCTCCAATACCTACAAAGATGTCCTCAATAGTTCTTCCTGAGGAAAAAATGACTTCAACAGACATAATATCTGTTGCTTTGGCAGAACATTTCAGTTCCTCTTGTATCTGCCATAGGACACTGCAAGGGTTTGCATCCAGAATCTCCTGCAAAAGGCTCAAATGTTGAGTGACTGGTCCCCAATTCAGCAATGATCATAGGTCAGTTTTGGGGGAAGCATTCGATGGTGAGTGCTCTGATGTTATCATGAAATACTCATTCAAGATGAATACAATACTGGGAGGTGGTATGAACTGCAGCTAGTTTGGGCATGGTTGAAGAAAGACCTGCACAGAAGAGGGCCTTTGGTAGGTGTATATTTTCCCAGTTGGCTCCCCTTAATCTTCATTCTCCTAGTAGTATTCCTCATCCTCCTATCTTTCTTTCCCTCCCTCTATCACCCTCATTCTCTCTCTCCTAATCTATGCCCTGATTGGCAAGAGGCTGAGTAACTTTCCACTGCCATACACTTATGTCATTATAGACAGACTCAGTGCATAATCAAATGGAGAGCAATGAGACCCAGAGCCAAAATACATGATTTCTTTTCTAAGTTATTTTCCTCAAGTATTGTCACAGTGAGAAAAGGCTAACCAATACACATACCACATTTAGCCATGCTCCTGCCATTGGTGGTGCCTGCCTCCATGGGTCCAGGCTTCCTAGAATGGATGCCACATCACAAATGCTACCCTACTGAGAACAATGGTTCCAAAGACCAGGGGAGTAACTGCTTTACTTCAGCATTTTGCTATGGCCCAGGGATGCCACAACCCCCAGTGGGTTTCAGACACTCAGCTAGTCCTTCCTCTGAACACCTGTTTCCTGCAGCCTTCCTCTGGCCTACAGCCTGTTCTCAGTCAATGCTGGGCTGGATGTGTGTATCTCTGCTATGATTTCCTTAGCCTACCAAGGCTTCAGCCTTCCTCTTCTGTAAGACTCTACTAACCTAACAAACTTAGTAGATTAATATATGAGATAAGTTACCCTAGAATTCCTAGGGGTGGAGTGTTTCAGTGCAGACAGGTTGGGATCATGGCTGCTATGGATGTTTTACTCTCAAAAAAGAAAACAGCAATGGTATTATTTATAGATCAGCTCTGTGGTATACATGCTTAGAAATCCCTCAGATTACTTTAGTTAGGGATAATGATCTCACTATTCTGATCACTTATTGGGAAGCAGACTCTGGCACAGAGGACTTGGGAATTTGTCCAAAGATAGACTATTCAGGCTGTTGCCCAGCCTGTACTTTTTAAAAATTTATTCCTGGTTTTGCTTGCTGGAACACTGACAATACTCCACACAGGCTGTGGTTTTAATGTCATACACAATGCTTTAAATATTGTGCTTCAGGCCAGAAAAGTATCAATTTCATCCTTAGTCCCTGTGTTCCCATCTTCCTCTAAAACCATTCCTATCAGTGAGCTATGGAGCCATCCTGACCCTGAGAGGAAGCTTTCCTCCTTACTCCTCACTGATACCAGCATGGAATGCCTGTTCAGGTCCAGGGAAAAACACATGGTGGGGGTTGCATTAGCCACTGGGGAAGATAATAGAACCTGTAAACCGTTTTTCCAGCCTCAGTGCAGGTTTTCCTGTGCACAACGCCCACCACACCCTGTTTGAGTGTTCTTCTAGGTCAGATACTACTATTTTGAACTACAATTTGTCCTGAGTCCACTTCCAGACCATTGCTCCCTGCCATCCTATTGTCCCACTTACTCATGGTCTTCTGAATTCTCCTCCTTTAGCAAGTGTTGGTCCAGAGTCCTGCATATGATTACAGAAGCCCTATCATGGCAGGTCCTGGATCAACATAGGATACAGGCCTTCAGGAAATGGGCCTACCCGAAGGACAGTGGCTACCTGAAGGACAGTGGTCAGGTCATTTGAGTCACCTCAGCTCTAAATAAAAGGATACCATGTCATCACTCTAGTGCCTGAGGGTGGTCTCCTGGTAATCTCGTGGGGTCTTCTGATGGGCTGCGAGCCCAGTTCTCATACAACACTGTGCTTGTAGCTTCCATTGCCTTGTTTGTGTAGAGTCACATTCCACTCAGAATAAAAGGACCACACAGCCTATGTACAGACACACTCTTCTCCCACCAAGATGGGAGGAATAGACCGTGTCCTCCTATATATCCCTAGTCTACTCTGAGATGCAGGCTGCATTTGTGTGTAGCCCAGGCAGAAGCCCTAGAGGCTTTGATCCTGATTCCCAGGACAAAAACAGACTCAAGGACAAGATCGTGTGTGTGAGTGCTCAATGATAGCCATGAGAGCACCTGGCCTCCTGAGGCTCAGTGCTGACTGGGGTGTATTGGAGCACCTCATTCAGCAAGGGTGATCATTAAAAATGGGATCCTAGAGGTTTAGTTTACACCATATCCATATAAATTCTGCAGAGACCCTCCCAGTTCCTTATTCAAGGGACACAAAGAACCTCATACCAATGTCCTCCATGTGCACCTGCATTCTCCATCCAATACAGTAGATGGGCCTAGGTCCTTTCCTATTCTCATCTCCCACCAATACCTGCCCCTGGACTTCTGGCCTGCCTGCTACCACCAAACACAGACTCCCCCAGATATGGGGGTAGACATACTGGTGCTCTCCCTCCTCTCAGGTCTATCCCTTAACACTGACCTCTTTCTTCCTTGTTTCCATCTATGCTTCCTGACCATTCAGGAGCTCCAATTCTAAAGGGCATGGATAGTCCATGGCATTTGATATGTGTTTGCTCCCTGCCCTGGGTTAAGCATAAGGAGACATCCCTTCTACTGGTCTTATCAGGACACTCTTACAGTTTTTTCTGCTTTGCTCTTCTAAGCTAATATGAACCAAGAATCTGTCTCCCAAATGCTTGTTTTAGAGGGCCTTGAGGATCTGCTAGTAGTGACTCCTAGGACACTAGGCTTCATGAAGCATTTATTGTCCATAAACCTGTGTCCTCCTTTTGGAGAAAAGGTTCTCCTCCAGGCTGTGGTGATGCTGTCTGTAATTGCAGAGGATACTTCAAGAACTGTGGGGGATGGCAACATCAGCAAACCCAGAAACTGTAAGCCACCCCAGCCTGTCAGTTTGCTCTGTAGGGCTTCTAGAACATATAGGAATCTGAGGTTTCTTCCCTCCTTTTGTGGATGTACAGTAGTACCAGAAAAAAAGAGCCAATAAGATCAGTGTTTACCCTCCTTCCTTGATCTTGGCCACTTGCTGGTGGATCATTTTCCCAGGATGAAGTAATGGTTGACTGGAGAGTTTATGGCACATACGATGTTTCCATTGTCAGGGATCCCATTGTGGGGAGGGAGTGGCAGAAAGGTGGTAGTTGACATTCAAGTAGTACACCACAGGACACACTCAACATCTGAGAGCCTCTGCCATGTCAGGCCATCCACAGCCCGTAGAGCCCTCCAATCCAGCTATAGTACTATCAAAGACTTCCTCCATGGGTCTTCCTTGAGGAAAGACTGCGCACAAGAACTAACACCTTTCAAAGAAAACGCCCCTTGAACACCAGAATGACTCAGTTCAGGTTGGACCTGCCAAAGAACTACTGCTAGTGTTTGTGTCAGAATTTGCCCCCAGTGGCCCATGTGCTGAACCTTTCTTCACAATGCAGGAATATTGAAACAAGTGCTTTCAGGAAATTGTTTGATGGTGAGTACCTTGACCTAATCAGTGGATTAATCCATTTATAGATGAATACACTCCTAGAAGGTGATAAAAATTGGAAGTATGTTGGGCATGGATGGAGGATGACCTGAGCAGGGGTATGCCCTCAGGAACAGAAATGTTTTCATGTCTTCCTCTTCCTCCTCATCATTATCCCTCTGATTTGTATTCTTATTCCAGTTATAATTAAACCTACTCTTGTGCTTTTTGTATTCCTTTCTCTTGTTTGCCTCCTTCCCCTCCTCATCCCCCTCTTTTTTCACATCAGTGTGATTCCATTTGTAGCCCATTTTTTCCCTTCTTAGTCAGAGATCATCTTTATCAGTGACCATGGTGCATGCTGCTGCTTGAAGGAGGCTTTCTTCTTTGACCATTATAGATGTCAGCTTTGCAATGAGTGACTGATGCAGGGGAGGACACATGTTAGGGAGGTCCAGCAGCCCCTGGGACAGCACAGAGCACCTGCATATTTTAGGCCCACTTTAGTGCAGTTTCCTTTGTGCACAAGACCCACCACACACTCTGGCTGTTTTTTTCTAGGCCAAGGCACTCTTTCTTTCTTTTTTGGGGATGCAAATTGTCTGGAGCCTGCTGGTTGATCATTTCTCCCCACCATCTCGTTGTCCCACTTATTCTGATGCTCTGAGATGATTTATGGGAGCTCAAATTTTCCAAATATTCCTTTTTAAGCAGTGTTGGTCCAAATCCTGAATATCATAGCAGGAACCCTATCCTGGAAGGTCACCTGGATCAGCATGAAAAACAGGTCATCAGGGTATGTGGCCTGGAGGTTATGCCCAGACAACAGTGGTCAGGGACATTCAGGAGACACCTCAGCTGTGAACACAAAGGCACCTCTTGTTATCCTGCCACCTAAGGCTGGGCTCCCTGTAATCATATTGGTTCTTCCCATGGGCTACTACCCCAATCCTCATACAATAGTCTGCCTGTAATTGCCATTGTCCTATCTGGAGCCACTTTTCACTCAAGGTAAAAGGACTCAAGAGTCTGTGCACAGATACCTCCTATTCCCACTGAGATCAGAGTAATAGACCAGTGACCCACTATATGCCAGTTCTACTCTAGGATGCAGGCTGATTCTTTACTTGGCACAGGCAGAAATGTTGCAGGCTTTGGTCCTTACAGCCAGGGCAAAAAACAAACTGAGGAACAAGACCATGCAGGTGAGAGACTAGAGGCTCAGTGGTGGCTGGGGTGTAATGGGATACCTGAACCAGCAGGGGGAGAACTGAACATGTCTCCTCTGCATCTGGACACCTGAAATATTAGGGTGTATACTCCACATCCATATAAATTCTACAAAGAGACTTTCTCAGCTACCCATTCAAGGGATATGCAGACTCACACTCCTGGCTTCCTGAATGGCTCGTAGGTGTCTGTGGCCCATACAGTGCAGCCTGCACCCTAGATATTTCTCTGACCTCATCTGTCTCCAGCATGTGCTCTTACACTTGTGGCTGGCAAACCCCACAGCATGCAGGCCCACTCACAGCTGGAGCTGGGCATACGGGTGCTCTCCCTCCTCTCAGGTCAAGTCCTAAACACAGACCTCTCCCTTCTTTATTCCCTCCTAACCTTCCAGAAGCTCCAATTCAAGATGGCAGGACTAGTCCATGGTGTTGGATGTTTTCTGCCTTTTCCAGTGTGGTCACCTGTGAGAAACCCCTGCTGTCAGGCTCACCAGGATTATCTCGTATTCCATCATAATCTGCTCTTCTAGGTTGATGTAAACCATGCAGCTGTCTCCCAGCTGCTTGTTGTAGATGGGCAGTGAGGTACTGCTAGTGGAGATACCTGCAATACTGGACACTGTTGCTTTTGGTGGCCATGGGAAAAGGCCTGGACAATTCTGAAGAGGTGTTGCTCAAAGATGCAGTGGAGCTGGACGTCATTGCCGAGGACTCTGAATTCGACTTCAAGAACTGTGGAGATGGCAACATCAGCAGAATCCCCAAAACTTCAGGTTCACAGCACTCTCTATGGGGCTTCTGGAAACTATACCCAGACTTTGAGTTATCTTGGCTCTTTAGATTAGCCAAGGATGCAATCAGAGACAACATTGTCCCCTCAGTCTACCACCAAATAGGAAACCTTACTTTTGCACAGGGCCTGCTTCTAAGCTCCTTTATCCCTCAAAATACTGCCTCTACTCTGGTTGCCTTGCCTGCCTCTGCCTGCTTCTTCCTCTATGTTGTACAAATGCACACCTGCCTCACTGACATACAGAGCACGATCATTTTACTGCCCATGATGCTGTTCTAACTTCCCACTCTGCCCTGTTCAGAGCTCATAGACATATCTTTTCCTTTTGGAACTCATCACCACCCAGAAGTCAGCATCACTCACTGCAGTGGTGAAATGGAGTTGAGACAGGAACATGGGCTCTACAGCAGGAAACAGCAGATCTAGGCAGCAGACACCAGAAGGAAGTTCAACCACCAAGCCCAGGCATGCAAAGACATTTCATCCATTAGCAGGAAGCTCTCTGCCCTCAGGTCTGGAGGGAATGTTAACACATTCCCTTTCTCAGCCCTTTCTCTGTGGCACAAGTCAAGGCTGGCAAGGCTCTACTGACAGAACTGGTAATGGGATGGACTTCAGCTCTAGAGTTGGGGACAGAGCTAAATTCAGCAGTGGAGCAAGAGCTGCCTGGAACTCCAAAGCTGACACTAAAGCCAGCTCTAGAACTGCCTCTTGCTTCCAAACACATACTGGGTTGAACACAAGCTCTGGATCTGATGCTGGTGCTGCCACTTGACTGGGCACCAGAGCACCTCCTGGAGAAGGCTGTAGCTCTGCAGGTGCTTTAAGAGCTTGTTCTGGAACTGAGGCTGCAGCTAGAGGAGAAATGATTCCAACATGACTGCCTTGCCCTGAGCTTTGCTAAAACAGTCAATACTCTATCTGCCCAGAAGTTTTTAGCCCCAAAGCCCACACAGGATCTCTTCTCAGACCAACAACATTGCCTGAGTGGTAAAAGGCTTATCATTATTCCCAGTGCAACATTAGACTTATAGACTCCATCCAGTGGGACCAAAACATGACCTTTTTCATTTACACTTGTGTACCCTCCTTACCCTTGTATACCCACCCCAGTCCTCCTCTTCCTGCTGCACTTCACATCCTCAAGCTGGGCCTGCAGGTAGTGAGCACAGTGCTCCAGGTTCAAGCCACTCATGTGTAGCTGCACAAAAGGCAACAGCAGCTGGAGACTTATGAAAATCCTCTAGGTCAATCTGGGTGCCCAGGCTGAAAGGCATGGCACTGTGGGCAGGCAGAAGCCTGGACTCTGTTTCCCATAGCTCCTGTTTAATTTCCTGTCTCCACAATACAGTCCACCCCAGCCAAGTCTCACTGGCTGTACAGGCTGTGACAGGGCAGGTCTCTAGACAAAGAACCAGCATCAGTCCCAGATCCATGGTGTGTCCAGCTCTCCCTTCCTGCAGGGAAGCCTTACACTCTTCTTTCTGTTTGATACATGTTCTCCAATCTGGAATGCAACCTATGGGAGAATAGTCCTCCTGTCCATCCAGGAGGTCCAAGAAGCAGGATATAAATTTAACACCCATAAACCAATTGAATTCTTACACACCAATGATTAATTGGCTGACAGAAAAAGTAGGAAATCTATGCCATTCACAACAGCCTCAAAAAAATGAAAAACTTGGGAGTCTAACAAATAAGGTGAAAGACCTCTATAATTAAAACTACAGAAAACTAAAGAAAGAAATTAAAGAGGACCTTAGAAGATGAAAAGATCTCCCATGTTCTTGGATAGGCATAATCAATATTGTCAAAATGGCCAAACTACCAAAAGTGTTATACAGATTTAATGCAATTCCTACAAAGATTCCAATTATGTTCTTCATAGAAATAGAAAAGGTAGCCATTACTTTCATTTTGGAAAAAAGGAGTCCCAGAATAGCTAAAGCAATACTTTGTGAGAAAAGTGAAGCAGGAGGCATCACAATACCAGATCTTAAATTATACCACAGAGCTATCATAATAAAAATGACATGGTATTGGCACAAAAAAACACACATTAAGACCAATGGAACAAAATTAAACACAGACAAACACACATAAATACAGTTATCTCATACTAGACAAAGGCACCATAAGCAAACATTGGAGAAAAGATAGCCTCTTCAACAAGTGATGCTGGGAAAACTGGAAATCAATATGCAGCAGAATGAAGGTGAGACCCCTGAACAAAACTCAACTTAAAGTGGATCAAGGACTTAGGTATTAGACCAGACACTGTGCCTACTAGAAGAAAACATAGACCCAATGCTCCTAGGAGCCTAGGAACCAACTTCCTCAGCAGGACTCCTAAAGCACAAGAAGTAAAATCAAGAATCAATAAGTTGGATGGTATCAAACTAAAAAGCTTCTGCACACCAAAGGAAACAATCAAGAACATGGAGCCACCTGCACCTCAGACAGAGCACTAATCTCCAGGATATACAAAGAACTCAAAAATCTTAACACACACAAAAAAATAAAAATAAATGGGCAAAGGAACTGAGCAGACACTCTGCAGAAGAAGAAATAAATATTCAACACTCTAGCAATTAGAGAAATAACAATGAAAATGATACTGAGATTCCATCTCACTCCAGTCAGAATATCCACTATCAAGAATACAAGTAACAATAAATATTGGAAAGGATATGGGGAAAAAGGTTTACTGATCCATTGCTGGTGGACCACAAATTGGTGCAATCACTATGGAAAGTAGTATGGAGATTCTCCAGAAAACTTGGAATTGAATCACCATTTGACCCAATTATCTCACTCCTTAGTGTATATCCAAAGGACTTAAACATATTACAGCCACATCAGTGTTTATAACAGCTCAATTCACAGTAGCTAAGTTATGGAACCAACCTAGGTACCCTTCAACAGATGAATGGATAAAGAAAGTGTGGTATATATAAACAATGGAATACTAATCAGCCATACAGAAGAATAAAATTATGGCCTTTGCCCAAAAATGGATGAAACTGGAGACTATCATGCTGAGCAAAATAAGCCAATCCCAAAAACCAAAGACAGAATGCTCTTTGTGATATTTGGATGCTAACACACAATAAGGTGGGGTGGGGGAGATGTAAGAAAAGAAGTTCATTGGATTAAACAGAGGGGAATGAAGAGAAGGAAGGGTGAATGGGTATACGAAAGATAGTAGAAGGAATTAGACATAATTTTCCTATGTTCAAATGTGAATACATGACCAGTGTACCTCCACATCATGTTCAACCATAAGAATTGGATCCAACTTATAAGTTATATTCCATGTACGTGTAACATGTCAAAATACATTCTACTATCATGTATATCTAAAAAGAACAATTTTTTTTTAAAAATAAACTCAAATAGGCTGTTGATTGCCTCCTTCATCTCCTAGTCTGTACATCCTACTCAGGCAGTGGTTAATTAAATGCAACTCTCCCCAGGAAGAGATCATCTCCTCCCAGTTGCATCATGGGTAATGACAAGGATGAACAGTTTGGCAGTTTCTTCAACAGTCAAACATATACCCACCGTAGAATCCAGCAAATCTTACCCTTAGCTATTTATCCTACAGAATTCAGAACTTATCTTCACACAAAAACTTGTACATGAATGCTTAGCCGGATCTCTTCATAATCACCCCAAACTAGAAACAAACCCAAAAGTCTTACTATTGTTGAATGAACCAATTGTGATAATCCATACAATAAATACTAACTACTCAGCAATAAGAAAAAAAAATTATTGATAAAGGCAACAGTTTGGATGGATCTTAAAGGCATTATGTCAAGGAAAAAAATCCAGTCTCAAATTGATATTTGGATACTAATACACAATAAGGCAGGGTGAGGGAGGTGTAAGAGAAGAAGTCTGTGTCCATTTATATGAGGTTCCCAAGAGTTCCAAACTATAGTGATGAAGAAGAGATCATGCATGCTAAGATTAGGCATGGGACAGGTGTGTGGCTATAGCAGAGTAGTAATGGAGGAATTTGAGGGCTAACAGAACTTTTTCTGTAACCATATTGTGGTGCTGGTTTCATGAGTCTCAATGTATATTGAAACCCAAAGAACTATAAGCCAAAAGGAATGTCCATTTTACTGTAGGACAATTGAAAAAAAAAAAGGGAGGACTAAACTTTTGATATTAATTATATAAAAGACCAAGAAAGACTGAAGAAATGTTCCAAATAAAGAAACCTGAAGAGACATGACATAAAAACAATACCCAGATACCACACTGGAAGAGAAAAATGACAGAACATCCTTTTTATTAATAGAAAAAACACATCTCTGAAGTTTCAGTTCTAACATTTCTCAAAACCTGGAAAGAAATCACTAGTGCCCTTCAGTTCTGGTCCTTTGATATTTTTCTACATGAATTACTTAATAGATTCAATTAAGTGTCCACGGGTTTCTTGCTAAATGAAGGGCAACTTACAGGTAGAGATAAGATAGGAGAAATTTCACTTTCCATCTTAGGCTTTGAATACAGTCTGCCAAAACATTTATCCACTCTTCTTTTATAGTACTTTCTGTTATAAAAATATTAAAAATTTTTGGTGGCTTTTAGGAGTTAATTTTGTAAATAATTGAGATTTTTTTTTCCTAGTTCTATAGGGAAGGTGTACAATGTGCAGCTTTATAAGCATCTTCTTAGTCTCACTGTTAAGAGATCATTTTTTTTCAAAGTGTAAAACTGTTCTTTCCCAGTTATTTACACTATTACATGAAACAGCAAATCCCAATGCTAACTGACTCACTTACCAAAATGAATTTGACTCACTGATCATCAGTGGACCTGGACTCCTCTGTGGTGGTCTTGGTCCTTCCTTTTTCCTCTTAGCAATTTGTTCTCAGGCTGCCTTCTACTGTAGTGGCAAATTCTGACAGCAGCAATCCGAGCTTCTGTGTTTGTTTAATCACATCAAATGAAAGAAATGTTATCTTTAACTAAACAGAAGTCCCCAACCTCACTGACTGTACACCTTATGGCATCTGTTACCTTTGAACCAACTGCAGCCAAACACTAGGGGTGCTACTGTAGAAGAGGAAGAGTGGATGAGAGAGGGCACCCTAATGTCTCCAGTAGTCATTCTCTTTAAGTTGACATTTTCTTTACCTAATAGAATCGGCTACTATCTATTTGATCCATACCGTGTGCTGCTCTTTGCATCCTTTGGCCACTTCAAACTACAGGGAACTCAGTTATCTTTCCAGGTTACCTTAGTTATGGGATTGTATGGGGAACACTAATGGAAGGTCAGGGTGACAGCAAACTCTTCAGCACTTCAGCAGGAAGGCTGCTTGGGGAACTGGGGGGCCCATCAGGGCACTGCAGCAGCTCCAGGGACTCCAAGGCCAACCTCATGGGGAGCCTGGGAAGCGAGGCTTTCTTTTGGTGTAGTTTCTCTTAGGTGCTTAGTCCCAACACCCTGGGAGAGTCTGTTTTCTACCACATCCCTGTCTGCACGGGGCCACCACTGGGCAGTGCTACCCAGAGAGCCGTGCCTGCTTGAAGGAAGGTCCCACTTCCCGACCTGAGGCTGGGGGTGAGCTCACAACGTAAGGCCAAGAAAGTCCTTGCCGCAGCTGGCTGTCCAGGAGGCCCTCGGAGGCGGTCCCCTCACAGCAAGGGGACCTGGCAGGCCCTTCCCAGGGCCCCTGTCCGCCTGTACAGTAGTCTCATCCCCCTGACTGATGGGCTGCTTCATATGGGAAACCGGGCATGGCGGGGTGGGGGGCGTCCACAGGTCCCATGGCCATGATGTGGCAGCCGCAGGCCTCCCACCTACGGAGACTGTGTCCAGGTGAGGAAGTCAGAACCTGTCCCACTCGAGGTCACCCACTGGGCTGACAGCCCGGCTGGAGGGGCGAGCCCAGGGAACCGCCCCCAGCAGGCAGAGGCGGAAGCGGAAGCGCGACGAGTGGTGGCGGCGGAGGCGTGGGGGGCGGGGCCTATCCGATGGCGCGAACTTTGACCCACAGTGGCGCCTGGGTCCCAGGTGGACGAGCCCGGAAGTTGTGCCCTGGAGGTGGGCTGCGGGTCCGATTTGAAGGTCGTCGCCGAAAGTGACCTGACCAGGAGCGGCGCCAACCCTGTAGCGCCACGACTGGGATCGAGGGTGGGACCGGCAGGACTCTGCTGCGGGTCCCGGTCCCGAGCCCTGGGCGGCCGCCTTCCCAGACTCCGTCCGGGGGCTACCTACTCCCTGAGAGCCCGCTTTGTGCGAGTCCCCACAGCGGCCACCCGCCCCTTTCCTCACAATTCCAGCGTAATACTCGCTACCCCGAGTTACTGCAGACCCCACAGGTTAAGGGCTTGCTCCCAAAGCCAGGACCCACTTGAAATGTCATGTACAAGTTCCAGGCCTTCAATGCTTCCTGGTACCAACTATAACTCCAGAGTTATACTTCCCTCTTTATGTTTAAAAATGTGCTAGAAAGACTCACGGAACCCAGAAAAGCACTTCACTTACTAGTACCAAATTATTACAAATTCTACAATGAAGAATGATCCAAATATTCTCTCCTAGTGTACCGCTTCCCAGAACTTGCACATGGTCACCAACTCAGAAGCTCTCAGAACCCAGTGTTCAGGATTCCATGGGAGATCCACTATGTATGTGTGGTTGGTTGAATCATTGGCCCCTGGTGATTAACTCAATCTTGAGTCCCTCACCCCTTCTCAGAGGTTCTTCATTGGGGATGAAAGTTCCAGTCATCTAATCTAATGGTTTGTCTTTCTGATTACCAGTCACACACTAAAGTATTTGGGGTCCCATCAAGACTTACCTTATTAGCACAAAACGTGCCCCTGATTCCTCTGTCACTCAGGAAGTTGCAAGTCCATCAGGAGCTCTCTGCCAGAAATTGGGGACAAAGTCCAGATACTTATTTTTTTCTTCATATATTTTATTGTTGCATTAGAGTTGTGCATTAGTGTTGGGCATAATGGTGGGATTTGCTGTTAGATATTTGTACATGCAAAATTCTCACAATATAATTTGGCCAATATCTCTCCCCAGCACTTCCCTCTCCCTTCTTTATCCCTCTCCTTGGTCCTTCATCTACTCCCTTTGATTTTCATGCGATTCCCCCACCTTTATTTTTTGTTTTCACCCCTGTGTTATTGGTTCTTTTTAGTTACACATGACAGAATCCATTTTTATATAAATGTACAAGCATGGAATATACCTTATTCTAATTCAGAACTCAGTACTTCTCCTCCCCCCATCTCATGCTCCCTTCCATCTGTTGATCTTTATGCTGTTTACCCATACTGACTTTTTAAAATTAACTTCTTGTGAACGTGCATAATGGTAAGATTCACTGTGGTGTATTCACATTTGTACACAGAAAGAAAGTTGTGTGAAATTCATTCACTGTCTCCACTTCCTATCTCTATCCCTTCCCTTAATTCCATTTTGTTTAATCCACAGAACTTCTACTCCACCACCCCCCTTATTGGGTGTAGTTTGCACATATCAGAGAAAATGTTTGACCTTTGGTTTTGGGGGGGAAGGGGGATTGGCTTGTTTCACTTATCATGATAGTCTCAAGATTCATCCATTTATGGAAAATATAATAAAGTCGTTAATACACCAAACTGTATATATACCACATTTACTTTTTAAATTTGTATTTTAGTTATACATGACAGTAGAATCTACTTTGATATATTTATATGAATGTGGAGTATACTATTCTAATTAGGATATTACATGAATGTACACAATATTGAGATTCAGAGTGGTGTATTCATTTATATACATAAGAAAGTTATATCAGATTTATTCCACTGTCTTTCCTATTCCTATTCCCCCTCCCTTCCTGTCATCCCCTTTGTCTAATCTACTGAAATTCTACTTTCCCCTAACCCCACCTTGTTCTATGTTAGCATGCACATAACAGCAAAACCATCCCACCTTTGGTTTTTAGGGAAAGGCTTATTTTGCTTAACATGATACTCTTAAGATCCACCCATTTACCAGCAAATGTCATAAAGTCATTCTTCTTTATTTCTAACTAATATTCCATTGTGTATATAAACCACATTTTCTTTATACATTCATCTGTTGATGGGCATTTAGTTTGGTTCTGTATCTTAGCTCTTGTGAATTATGCTGCTATAAATATTGATATATCTGCATCACTGCAGTATGATGATTTTAACTCCTTAGGATATATACTGAGGAGTGGAATAACAGAGTCAAGTGGTGGTCCATTCATAGATTTATGAGGTCTCTCCCTACCACTTTCTAAGGAGTTGTACCCTTGCAGTCCCACCAACAATGTATGACTGTACCCTTTCCCCCCACATTCTCACCAATATTTGTTGTTCCTTGTGTTCTTTATAATTGCTGGAGTGAGATGAAATCTAGGTAAAATTTTAATTTGCATTTCTCTAATTGCTAGAGATATTGAAAATTTTTCATATATTTGTAACTGTTCATGTTTCTTCTTTTTTAATATTTATTTTTAAGTTTTACATGGACACAATATCTTATTTTACATTTATGTGATGCTGAGGATCAAACCCATGCTAGGCGAACACTCTACCACTGAGCCAAAACCCCAGCCCTCATGTTTCTTCTTTTAGGAACTGTTTGATTTCTTTTCTCATTTATTGATTGAGTTATTTATTGTTTTTTATCTTAAGTTTTTTGAGTTCTTTATATAGTCTGAAAATTAACATCTGAGGAGCAAGTGGTAAAGATTTTTCTCCCATTCTGTAAACTCTCTCTCTCTCTCTCTTCATGCTCTTATTTCCTTTACTGTGGAGAAGAAGTCTTGATAAGAAAGTCAGTTCTTGAGCTGATATGTTGGAGTGTTGGGCCTACATTTTCTTCTAATAAATTCACAGTTTCTGGTCTAATTCATAGGTCTTTGATCCACTTTGAGTTGTTTTGTACAGGGTGAGAGGGTTAAATTTCATTCTAAGTTCAACTGAGATGAACTTCTATTTGAAATTGATCTTCTCTGTCACATAGATGAAATGCAGTCATTTCCTAAACTCAAAGCAAAACATGCTCTTATCTTTCTTCCATATCTCTGATTTTCTCTCATAATCATTCAACAAGCTAGGGACAAAAACAACCTGAAATCTGGTTTAAAGCCAAAACAGTCTTTCACTGTTTACTCTATCTTGATATTTAAGATAAGCATGACATAGTTCTACTACATATGGACTTCTAGTTTTTACAGAACCATTTGCTGAATAAGCTATCTTTTCTTCAGTGTCTGTTTGGGACATCATTATCTAGTATGAGATTACTGTATTTATGTGGGTTTGTCTCTGTGCTTTCTATTCTATTGCATTTGTCTTCTTGCCTGTTTTGGTGCCAATACCATGCTCTTTTTGTTACTTTATCTCTGTAGTATAATTTAATGTCTGGCATTATGATGCATTCCTCTTTTATTTCTTTGCTAAGGATTGCTTTGGCTATTCTGGGCCTCTTATCTTTCCAAATGAATTTGTGACTGTTTTTTTCCACTTCTATAAATAATGTCATTGGAATTCTGATTGGAATTGCATTGAATCTGTATAGTACTTTTGGTTGTATGGCCATTTTGACAATATTAATTCTGCCTATATAAGAATATGGGAGGTCTTTCCATCTTGTATGTTCTTCTTCAATGTCTTTATTTAGTGTTCTGTAGTTTTCATTGTTAGTTGTTCTTCACCTCATTTGTTAGATTGGTTCCCAAGTATTTCACTTTTGGAGACTACTGTAAATGAGATAATATTCCTAATTTCTCTTTCAGTTGATTCATCACTGGGAGTATAGGAACACAATTTATTTATGAGTGTTAATTTTGTATACTCTCACTTTGCTAAATTTGATCATGAGTTCTAGAAGGTTTCTGGGTCTTCTAAATAGAGGATCATGTCATTGGCAAACAGAGGTAGTTTAAGTTCTTCTTTTTTTTCTATTTGTATCCCTTAATTTCTTTATTTTTCAGAATTTCTCTGGAGGATGTCAAGGACTGTGTTGGGTAGAAGTGGTGAAAATCAGTATTCTTATCTTGTTCCTGTTGGCCTTGGGTTTGTCATATATAGCTTTTACAATGTTGAGGTATGTTCCTTCCATTCCTAGTTTTTATAGTGTTTTAAACATGAATAAATGCTGTATTTTGTCAAATGCTTTTTGGCATCTATTGAGACATCATGTGATTCTTGTCTTTAAGTCTATTTATATGATGAATTATATTTTCAATTTCCATATATTGAACTGGCCTCACATCCCTTAGATAAAACCCACTTGATCATGAGGCACTATCTTTTGTAAATGTGTTTACATGATTTGCCAGTATTGTATTACGAATTTTTATATCTATGTTCATCAGGGACATTGGTCTAAAGTTTTATTTCCCTGATGTGTCTTTGTGTGGTTTTGATATCAGGGAGAACTGGCTTCATAGAATGATGTTGGAAGACTTTCCTCTACTTCTTTTTCACAGAATAATTTGAGGAGAATTGGTATTAGTTTTCTTTAAAGGTCTAGGAGGACTTTCTTAAAATCCATCTGGTCATGGGCTTTTCTTTGCTTGTAAGCGCTTGGTGGCTTCTTCAATTTCATTACCTAAAATTTATCTGTCATATGTCTCTAGGAATTTGTTGATGTCTTCAAGATTTTCTAGCTCATTTAACTATAAATTTTCAAAGTATTTTCTGATAATCCTCTGTATTTATGTAGTGTCTGTGTTGATATTTCCTTTTCCATCACAGAGTTTAATTACAAGTTTTTCCCTCTTTCTTTTGGTTTGTTTGGCTAAGGATTTATCAATTTTTTTTTCTTTCCAAAACAACTTTTTTCTATTGATTTTTTTAATTCTTTTTAATCTCAATTTTGTTGACTTTTATTCTGCTTTTAATTATTTCCTTTTTCTACTACTTTTAGTATTAATTTGCTCTTCTTTTTCTAAGTCCTTAAAATGTAATATTAGATTATTTATTTGGTGATTTTTTATTCTTTTAATGAATGGGCTCAATGCTGAAAACTTTCCTCTGAGAAATGCCTTTATTGTATCCCAGAGATTTTGATATGTTGTATAACTATTCTCATTTACCTCTAAGTATTTTCTTATTTTTCACCCTTATTTCTTGCTCTCCATTCATCATTCAGAAGTGTGTTATTTAGTCTCCATATGTTAGAGTAGTTTCTATTTTTATCTTATCATTAATTTCTAATTTCATTTCATTTGGTCTGATAGAATCTATTTTTGTCTGCTAAGATTTGCTTTATGGCCTAAAATATCATCTATTTTAGAAAATGTTTCATATGCTGCTGAAAAAAAAATTATATTTAGTCTTTGAGGGATGAAATATTCTATATATGTCTGTTAAGTCTTAATTATTAATTGCATTGTTTGTACTGTACCTTCTTTATTTGTTTTTGTTTGGATGACCTATCCAGTGATGAGAGAAGCATGTTAAAGTCACCCAGTATTATTCTTGAAATTGAGAAGATCTTGTTTGATGTACATAGATGCTCCATTTTGGGGGGTGTGCTGCTGCTGCAACTACTGGCTTGGCTCCATAGTTTTCTATTTTTTTCATTTAATGTATCCAGATTTCTAAATCTCTTGGACACTCTAACTGACAAATTTTGAGTTTCAGTGAAATTCCTAATTCATCCACCTTACAGAGAAGAGGTATTCCCACTGCTGAAATCCCAAGTCATAGAGCAATAAAAAATACAACTTTTCTCTCAATTCCCATCTTCTTCTCCCCTTATTTCTTATTTCATTACAATATAAAACCCAGAGAGCAATCCCAAACCTCTGAAAGACTCTAATGAAAAACAATTCACATTCTTAATAAATTGAGATTGTGTCTCTTGCTTTTGAAAAAAAAAAAAAACCTCTTAAATAAAATATTGAGGACAACGTACAGAAAGTGGCTTTTACTTGAGTTTTCTATAGGATTGAAATTTTCACAACTTTAATAATGAATATTATAGAAATAATGCCTATGTCAATTAACTAAGCCTAGAAAGTCATCTTATTCATTGAGAATGGATGTCTAAAATTCAGAAGACAGCACCAATGCAATAACAGGAGAAAAAATAGGAGTCTCAAAAGGTGTTCCTGAATCTCTAGGACATTGAGAACAGTGCTAAGAGAAAAGTTTATTGCATGGAGTTCATTCATTAAAAGAAAGAAAAGTCAGGTGCAGGAGGTCAAGCCCAGCAGCCCAGATACACTCACCTCAGCCTCTGTGGGGCTCAGGTGCACAGTGAGTTGGGTCCACCCCTTTTCAGATGGGGCAGACACTCACCAGAGCCTAGCCTCTGGTGCAGGGCTATGTCCTCTGACCAGCAGACTACCATGGGATGTCAACCCCAGTGGCCCAGATCTACCCACTTCAACTTACACAGGTCCCAGATCCAGAATGCAGTAGCACCCATTGAGGGTCACCAGCAGGGTCTGAAAGCCCAACATCAAGGTGAGGTAAAAACAATCTGAGAGAGTACTACAAGAATATAGGTAAGAAACTGTAAGATCTCAGATCCACACGGCAAGACAGACAGACACATAGATAACATGAAAACACAAGGGAGGAAAATGCCCCAAACAAACCAGAACACTGTAATAACAGAACCTATGGACAGCAAAGTTGATGAAATGTCAGAGAAGGAGTTCAGGAGTTTCATAAATAAAATGATCTGTGAATTTAAAAATGACCTAAACGAGCAAATACAGGTTTCAAAAGATTACTTCAAGAGAGAAATAGAGACCCTGAAAAAAAACAGTCAGAAATCCTTGAAATGAAGAATACAATAAATCAAATAAAAAAATTTAATAGAAAGAATAACCAACAGACTAGATCACTTGGAAGAAAGAATATCGGATAATGAAGACAAAGTTTACAATCTAGAAAATAAATTTGACTACACAGAGAAGAGAGTTAGAAACCATGAACAGAACATACAAGAATTATGGGACAGCATCAAAAGACCAAATCTAAGAGTTATTGGGATAGAGGAAGGCACAGAATTTTATACCTAAGGAATGCACAATCTCCTCAATGAAATAATATCAGAAAATTTCGCAAGCATGAAGAATGAATTGGAAAACAAAATACAAGAGGCTTACAGGAAACCAAATGTACAAAATTACAACAGATCTACACCAAGGCACATTATAATCAAAATGTGTAGAATACAGAATAAGGACAGAATCTTAAAACCTGCAAAATAGAGGAATCAGATCACATAGAGGGAGACCAATTTGTATCTCAGCAGATTTTTCAACCCAGACCCTCAAAGCCAGGAGATCGTGGAACAACATACACCAAGTTCTGAAAAAAAAAGGATGCCAACCCAGAATCTTATATCCAGCAAAACTAAGTTTTAGACTTGATGATGAAATAAAAACCTTCCATGATAAACCAAAGTTAAAAGAATTTACATCTAGAAAGCCTGCACTACAGAACATCCTCAGCAAAGTATTCTAAGAAGAGGAAATGAAAAACAATGATGAAAATCAGCAGAGGGAGGGATTACACCTAAGGAAAATCTAAGCAGAAGAGAAACCAAGTCACATTAAATACCAATAATAAACAAAAATGGCTGGGAATACAAATCATGTCTCAATAATAACCCTGAATGTTAATGGCCTAAACTCACCAATCAAAAGACATAGACTAGCAGACTGGATCAAAAAAAATACCCAACAATATGCTGCTTCCAAGAGACTCATCTCATAGAAAAAGACATTCACAGACTGAAGATGAAGGGTTGGGTAAAATCATACCTCTCACATTGTTTGCAGAAACAAGCAGGGGTTTCCATCCTCATATCAAAGAAAGTAGAATTCAAACTAAAAGCCAATCAAAAAGGATAAAGAAGGACACTACATACTTCTCAAGGGAACCATACACCAACAAGTCTTAACAATTATAAATATATATGCCCCAAACAATGGAACAGCTATGTTCATCAAACAAACTCTTCTCAAGTTCAAGAGTCAAAATAGACCACAACACAATAATTTTGGGTGACTTTAACATTCCTCTTTCATCACTAGATAGATCTTCCAAACAAAAGCTGAACAAAGAAACTATAGAACTCAATAATACAATCAATAACTTAGACTTAACTGACATCTATAAAATATTCCAGCCTTCAATGAGAGAATATACTTTCTTCTCAGCAACACATGGATTCTTCTCTAAAATAGACCATATACTATGCCACAAAGCAACTCTAAGCAATTATAAAAGTAGAGATTTTACCCTGCATTTTCTCAGACCATAATAGAATGAAATTAGAAATCAATGATAAAAGAAGAAATAAAATCCACTCCAATACATGGAGACTAAATAATATGCTACTGAATGAACAATGGGTTACAGAAGACATCAAGGAGGAGATAAAAAAAAGTCTTTAGAGGTGAATGAGAACACAGATACAACATATTGAAATTTCTGGGACACTATGAAAGCAATTCTAAGAGGAAAGTTCATTGCATGGAGTTCATTCCTTAAAAGAAGAAAAAGTCAAAAAATAAGTGACTTAACACTACATCTCAAAGACCTAGAAAAACAAAAACAAATCAACACCAAAAGCAGCAGAAGACAGAAAATAATTAAAATCAGAGCTGAAATCAATGAAATTGAAACAAAAGAAACAATTGAAAAAAAAATGACAGAACAAAAAGTTGGTTCTTTGAAAAAATAAATAAAACTGACAGACCCATAGCCATGCCAACGAAGAGAAGGAGAGAAAAAAATCACTAAAATACATATAAAAAAGGAAATATCACAACAGACACTACAGAAATACAGAAGATAATTAGAAATTATGTTGAAAACCTTTACTCCACTAAAATAGAAAATATTAAAGGCATCGACAAATTTCTAGAGTCATAAAATTTGCCCAAATTGAATCAGGATAATATGCAAAATTTAAACAGATCAATTTCAAGTGATGAAATAGCAGATGCCATCAAAAGTTTACCAATCAAGAAAAGGCCAGGACTGGACAGATACATTGGCGTGTTCTACAAGACCTTTAAAAAAGAACTAATACCAACTGCCACAGTCTGGCTGGGCACAAAATAACCGAGCCGCCAAGAGGCACTTGTAGGTTCAAACAGGAACTACTTTATTGCCCGAACCCTCACCCGCACTCCACCCGTGCTTCACCAGGGCTCCGGCTCCACGGAACTCATGGGGACCCCCTGCGAGAACTCAACGGGAACTCCCAAGTAGCAGGCGCCTGAGGCAGCAGGAGCCTCCCTATTGCCAGAGCCGCCCTATTGCTGGACAGCAGGGGTCTATATACAACTCAATACACAGTCTGTTTCAATCCAGCATCATCCAGTCACAGCAATTATCTTAATGGCTGTCACCTCTCAACCACTCCTTCTGGCAATGCTGACTTGGCTGTGGCTCTCAACAACCAACACTCTCCAATTTGTTTTAGGATATACAAAAAGAGGCAGCACTTCCAAACTCATTCTATGAGGACAGTATCACTCTGATTCCAAAACCAGGCAAAGATACATCAAAAAAAGTAAAACTTTAGACCAATATGTCTAATGAATATAGATGCAAAAATTCTCAATAAAATTCTGGCAAATAAAATAAGAAAACATACCAAAAAGATCTTGCACCATGATCAAGTAGGTTTCATCCCAGGGATGCAAGGTTGGTTCAACATACAGAAATCAATAAATGTAACTCATCTCATAAATAGACTCAAAGATAAGAATCATATAATCATCTCAATAGATGCAAAAAAAAAAAAAAAAAAGCATTTGACAAAATACAGCAGCCCTTCATGTTCAAAACACTAGAAAAACTAGGGATAGCAGGAACATATCATCATCATAATGGCTATCTATGCTAAGCCCAAATCCAACATTCTAAATTAAAAAAAAAAAAGTTGAAAGCATTTCCTCTAAAAATTGGAATAAGATAGGGATGTCCTCTTTCACCCCTTGTATTTAACATAGTTCTTGAAACACTGGCCAGAGCAATTAGACAGATGAAATAGATTAAAGGGAGAAATATAGGAAAAGAATAACTAAAATTGGCACTATTTGCTGATGATATGATTCTATACCTGGAAGACCCTAAAAGTTCCACCAGAAAACTTCTAGAATATATGAATTCAGAAATGTAGCAGGTTATAAAATCAACATCCATAAAAATCCTCAGAAAGGGAAATGAGGAATCAACTTAACAAAAGAGGTGAAAGACCTCTACAATAAAACTACAGAACATTAAAGAAAGAAATTGAAGAAGACCTTAGAAGATGGAAATATCTCTTTGTTCTTGGATATACAAAATTAATATTGTCAAAATGGCCATGTTACCCAAAGCACTATACAGATTCAATGTGATTCCAATTAAAATCCTAATGTCATTCCTTATAGAAAAAGAAAAAAAAACAAATGGTGCTGGAAGAACTGGAAATCCATGTGCAGCAAAATAAAATAAACCCCTCTCACCATGCACAAAACTCAAAGTGGATCAAGGATGTAGGAATTAAACCAGAGACCCTGCATCTAACAGAGGGAAAAAGTAGACCCAATTCTTCATCATGTCAGATTTAGGCCCTGACTTCCTTAACAAGATTCCTGTAGTACAAGAAATAAAATCAAGAATGAATAAATTGGATGGACTCAAACTAAAAACTTCTTCTCAGCAAAAGAAACAATCAATGATATGATCATAGAGCCTACATTTGGGGAGAAAATTTTTGCCACACACACGTCAGATAGAGCACTAATCTCCAGGATATATGAAGAACTCAAAAAAACAAACAACCCAATCAATAAATGGGCTAAGGAGCTGAATAAACACTTCTCAGAAAAAGGTATACATTTGAATATATATGAAATATATTTTAAAATGTTCAAAATCTAACCTCTCAGAACTGAGCAAAAAACAACATTGTTCCTGGAACGCCCTCTTTAAGAAAGCATAACTCCTACTGTTCAACTAAATGCACTGTGCATGAAACTTGGAAAAAAACCAATGTATAAGCCTGTTGACCCTTACTCTCGGATGCAGTCCACCTACAACTACAACATGAGAGGAGGTGCTTATCCCCCGAGGTACTTTTACCCATTTCCAGTTCCACCCTTACTTTATCAAGTTGAACTTTCTGTGGGAGGACAGCAATTCAATGGGAAAGGAAAGACGAGACAGGCTGCGAAACACGATGCTGCTGCTAAAGCCTTGAGGATCCTGCAGAACGAGCCTCCGCCTGAGAGACTGGAGATGAATGGAAGAGAATCAGAAGAAGAAAATCTCAATAAATCTGAAATAAGTCAAGTGTTTGAGATTGCACTTAAACGGAACTTGCCTGTGAATTTCGAGGTGGCCCGGGAGAGTGGCCCGCCCCACATGAAGAGCTTCGTGACCAGGGTTTCGGTTGGGGAGTTCGTGGGGGAAGGGGAAGGGAAGAGCAAGAAGATCTCCAAGAAGAACGCGGCCCGTGCTGTGCTCGAGGAGCTCAGGAAGCTGCCCCCTCTGCCTGCCATGGAGCGTGTGAAGCCCAGGATCAAAAGGAAAACCAGGCCCACAGGCAAGCTACAGACAAGCCCAGAGTATGGCCAAGGAATGAATCCCATCAGCAGACTGGCCCAGATCCAGCAGGCCAAGAAGGAGAAGGAGCCGGAGTACACGCTGCTTACCGAGCGAGGCCTCCCCCGTCGCAGGGAGTTCGTGATGCAGGTGAAGGTGGGAAACCACACCGCAGAAGGAACGGGCACCAATAAGAAGGTGGCCAAACGCAACGCAGCTGAGAACATGCTGGAGATCCTTGGTTTTAAAGTCCCACAGGCCCAGCCCACCAAACCTGCGCTCAAGTCAGAGGAGAAGACACCAATAAAGAAACCAGGGGATGGAAGAAAAGTAACCTTTTTTGAACCTGGCTCTGGGGACGAAAATGGGACTAGTAATAAAGAGGACGAATTTAGGATGCCTTATCTCAGTCATCAGCAGCTGCCTGCTGGGATTCTTCCCATGGTGCCCGAGGTCGCCCAGGCCGTAGGAGTTAGTCAAGGACATCACACCAAAGATTTCACCAGGGCAGCTCCAAATCCTGCCAAGGCCACGGTAACTGCCATGATAGCCCGAGAATTGTTGTACGGGGGCACTTCACCCACAGCCGAGACCATTTTAAAGAATAACATCTCTTCAGGCCACGTACCCCATGGACCTCTCACAAGACCCTCTGAGCAACTAGACTATCTTTCCAGAGCCCAGGGATTCCAGGTTGAATACAAAGACTTCCCCAAAAACAACAAGAACGAATTTGTATCTCTCATCAATTGCTCCTCTCAGCCACCTCTTATCAGCCACGGTATCGGCAAGGATGTGGAGTCCTGCCATGATATGGCTGCGCTGAATATTTTAAAGTTGCTGTCTGAGTTGGACCAACAAAGTACAGAGACGCCAAGAACAGGCAACGGGCCAGCATCCATGTGTGGGAGGTGCTGAACATTTTCTGGCCGTGAACCATTTTGAAATGCAACATATATACTGAACACACTGAAACTGCTTTGAAAATTTGGAATTTCTGATACGTCCAAGTGGGCTGAGAGATGTGGTGGGTCAGAGGAGGGCGGCAGCATGGAGACCACAGCGACCCGAGGTGGCCAGCGGATGAGGCAGCTGCTGGGGGAGAGGCTCGTGGGCATCCAGCGGCGGCTCGGTGCTTGGCCTTTTTTTTTTTTGTCTCTCTTTGCTGTGTAAAAAAGAAACAAAACATGAACGTTCTTGTCCTGGTGACTCAGACACTTTGGGACAACCCTGGACAGCCACGCTGGAGAGAGGCCCTAGACCGGCCCCAGAGCTAACAGCACCAGAGAAAATCCAATGCTTCCTCCTCAGCTGACCTACCTTCCTAGCGGGCCGGCCACCCACCGCCTACGTCGTGCCCACCCTGAACACCACTTCCTCCCCAGTGAGGCGTGCTCTTCTTCGTTTCATTATTTTCTTTTGATTGATATGACACTATATAAAGTTTTCATTTGAGAGTTTCTCAATTGTATCTAGTTATATAGCACAGTTTAGAAACTTGTCTGAGACTGACTTTATCAGTACCTAACCGGCAAAGATCATATCCATGTGTGTGGTTATGCGTTCCTATTTCATTGGACTAACCCAGGACCCTTTCAGTAGTGCAGGTTGTGGCCCTTTGGTTTAGCTGAAAAAGTCCTGGACTTCTCAGAAAACTTGATGAAGTCTCCCACAGTTGTATAAATTGGACAATTTAGGAATTTTAAACTTTAGATGATCATTTGGTCCTTTTCTATTTTATTTTTATTTTTGTTAATGCAACAGGACTTAAATAAATGAACTTTGATCTTTGTTAAAAAATAAATAAATAAATAAAATGTTCAAAATCTCTAGCAACTAGAGAAATGCAAATCAAAACTACTCTAAGATTTCATCTCACACCAGTCAAAATGGCAGTTATCAAGAATACAGATTACAGTAAATGTTGGCGGGGATGTGGGAGGAAAGGTACACTCATACATTGCTGGTGGGACTACAAATTGGTGCAACCAATCTAGAAAGCAGTATGGAGATTCCTTAGAAAACTTGGAATGGTACCACCATTTGACCCAGTTATTCTACTCCTTCATCTATACTCAAAGGACTTAAAATCAGCATACTATAGTAATGCAGCCACACATCAATGTTCATAGCAGTTCAATTCACAATAGCTAACTGTGGAAGCAACCTAGATGCCCTTCAATAGACCAATGGATAAAGAAACTGTGGTATATATACACAGTGGAATATTATTCAGCATTAAAAGAGAATAAAATAATGGCATTTGCAGGCAAATGGATGAAGTTGGAGAATATTATGCTAAGTGAAGTAAGCCAGTCCCCCCAAAAAACAAAAGGCCATATGTACTCTCTGATAAAAGGACACTGATCCATTATGGGGAGGAGGGAAGCATGGGAAAAATGGAGAAACTTTGACTTGACAAAAGGGAGGGAGGGTGAATGGGGGCAGTAAAGATGGTAGAATGAGACAGATATCATTACTCTGGATAGGTGTGCATAGAAATGTAAAGTTGTAAAATGTAAATGTAAAGTTGTGTTGCAGTTGTGAACAATGAATCAAATTGCATTCTGCTGTCATATATACCTATTTATAATCAATTGATTAATTATTTTTTAAAAAAGATAAAATCAAACAAAAAATAAGGTGTTCCTAAGCTGTGCATCTGTTGTTAAGATAACTTCAAACTCATCAATGAATTCTCCCTCCTCAATGGTCAACTTTGGATGGAAAAGCCCCCTCCTCATGGAGATGTACCATGGTCCTGGATTAATGACATCATTACAAAGCACTGGGTTCCATCATTGACAAGAAGGTCCATGGTGCTGCCATGTAGTACCTGTAGGAAAATGAGATGGAGTGTGATGGACAACATGGAGGTTGAGTGAGTGCCAAAGAGGGAAAACAGAAAAGAGTTTGACAAGTAACAAGGAGCTCCCTTCTTTGTTGAAGCCTTTCCCCTTTACTCAGCAATGTCTGCACACACATCCTCTTTAACTACCTCAATTGTGTATTTTAAAATACTTTTCAAGCTGCACCAAATATTGACAACTGCAAGTGACAAACCTAAAGTTTATTCATTTGTCTCTGAGTGCTCTTGCACTCGCCTGTGTGCCCTCTTGTTCTTGTTCTCTCTCTCTCTCTCTCTCTCTCTCTCTCTCTCTCTCTCTCTCTCTCTCTCCCCCTCCCTCCCTCCCTCTCTTTCTCTCTCTCTCTGTCAGACTTGGCCAAGATGCAAACATCATTATTCAGGGTTCCAACAAGTGCTATTTTATTGATAATAATCAAGTGATGTGCTCTGGTATTAAAAACCTATGTGTGACACTGAGACATCCAATACACCATCAAGCATGACATGACATCTTTGTCTGCTGCTGTTGCTATAACTGAATACTACAGACTGGGTAATTCCACTCACAGATTTGAAGGTTCACATTTGAGGGACCACATCTGTCAATGGCCTTCTCATGGATGTGGATTCTGTAGAGTCCTGAATTAATGCAGAGCATTAGATAGTGAGTTAGAATATATATGCCGGTTCAGGTCTCTCTTCTTCTTTAATAAAGCCTCTATATTGATCCTTAGTGTCCCACCTTTATGATCTCTTTTGTTCCTAATTATTTCCCAAAAGACTCACTTCCAAATACCACTAAGATATTACTTTGGTGATTACATTTCCAATATATTAAATTTGGGGCACATTCAAATCATGATTTCCCCAATTTCGGATGCTACTGCACTCCCAGATCAACAGTCTCTCCACAACTCCTGAGGGTCTGTGTTGAGACAAAAAAAAAACTTTCTAGTTTTTTTGTTACATCACAATCAACACAGAAGGTTTCTGTGACTAAATGATTCACATTTGTCCAGATTTTCTCCCACCAGCAAGTAATTCTGCAGTAGTGGACACTAGCAGGTGTTCTCTGATTTGATTCTACTTAGAGAGTGTGTCCAATCTCCTTGGTGGGTGTTCAGTCACCAAGCCTGCCCACTCAACTTTAGTACAGACCCCAGTTGCTTCTGAACAACTGGTAATAAATCAAAGTTCCTATAACCCCTTCCTGGGGTTTAGTTAATTTGCTTAAGCATCTCACATTCATAATAAAACACAGTTACTTGTTTATTATGTAAGATATTACAGAGGATCCAGGAAAAGAAATGCATAAGATGAGTCCAGTAAGAAGGGATATAGAGCTCCTATACTCTCTCCAGTGTGCTACTCTTCCCGCACATGCCCATCTATCCAGAGGCTTTCTGGAATCCTGAACTTTTCTGATTTATGCATGCGTCACTGCATATACATGACTGATTTAATCCTTGGTCATTGGTGTTAAACTTACATTTCAGCCCCTCTTCACTTCCCAGAGGCTGGGAAGTCAGGCTAAAAATCTCAACCCCCTAATTCTAATTCTACCTTGGTCATTCTGATGACCAGTCCCCATCCAGAAACTATGTAGGAGCCCCAGCCACCAGTCAACTTATTAGCATATGATAGTGCCGCAGTCCAGCTGCAGCAAAATAAACGGGGGGGGGGGGGGGGGGGGTGGCGAGGAACTTGCATAGATTGATACAGCAGGAGTGGGAGCCGTTTATTGTAGGACAGGAGGGGTATATATACATTCCACACAGCTTATCTTAATTAACGTAAACTAGATACAGCAGTCAACCAATAAGGAATCTCCACACTTAATGGCTCGCTGGCGTTACTTCACAAACCACTCCCTCTGGCAAAATGCCAGGCACCATCTTGACTTGTTTACAGACTCTAACATGATAGGATACTATAACTTTGAAGAATTTAAGGATTTTAGAAGTACTATGCCAAGAAAGACAAACAAAGACCAAATACATATCTTACAATGCCACAATGGCCAATTGGAGATGCATCTGAAGCCTCTGATCTACACACCCAACTGCAGGTAGGGTTCACAATCTGACCACTTCCTTCTTCACAGACTAAGGATTGCTCACAGAGGCCATATCTTTCAAGAAAGTGAAGACTCACCCTCCTTATAACAACTAAAGGAAAAAGGTCAGTGGTTGTAATGGGATGGGGACAGATAGATAAGGAATGTCTTCTTAACAAGTACAGGGGGTCTCCTTTTGGAAGTGATGAAAATGTTTTATACTGAGGTAGAACTGATGGTTGTATAACAGTATTACTCTGAAAATAATAATCCTCCAATTATTTTTTCCTTCCCCATTTCTTGATAACCTGTAGTTTTTCTACTCCAGCTTCTTTATCTGAGAATGGATATTGAGAAGCTGCCCCCCTGGGCTTGGGTTGACATCCAATAAAATGGTAACTATAACATATCTCAGTCTCGCACAGCCTAGCCAAATCTGCATATGTTTATTTCTTGGCTTTTGTTCCAATAAATTATAACATTTCTGTAGCTATCTTCCCAGTTTTGGTCAAATTGTGATTAAATTTGGGTTTTCTCTCTCCATCACTTGTTCTTATTTCTAATGCAGGCACGTGACTGAATCCAGTTAGTAAAGATCCCACCAACATCTGACTTGGGCCCCATCAACATTACTGTGGATAGACTAAATGCCACTGAGTGTTTACTTTTAAATGATTAGTTTTGTGTTATGTGAATTTCAGCTCAATAAAAAATGAGTTAAAATACAAGGGAACCATTTTATTTCATTACTAGGATTGACTCTTACAAAGTGATGGCTTTTTTCACCTATGTGGGGAAATCCCTGGGGAGCAACAAGGTTTTCTTTAAGTATGAGAAGTTGCACCACAGGCCTGGTCTTTGGCTCTGTCACCTTGAAAATTGAGATTCCCCTTCACTAGGGATGACTGAATTAATTAGGGTACTTAGTGTGCTATATCTTTTCTGTTCACTTGTAGTCCCAGCTACTGGGACAGCATATAATATTAAACTTTATGCTTCAAAAAAAATTCAACCTAAAAAGGATTTCTCTTAAAATTAAAAAAAAAAAAAAAAACTTCTTCAAATCTCCCTATTTGTAGATTCTTACTCCTTAGAGGAATCTCACAGCCAGAAGGGACTGGTATGCAAAGTAGAGGGCAGGAGGGAGGCATTGCAGGTATTTCTGTATTGGAGTGAAAGGAAATTATTATGATATGGCAAATGAATGACTCATTCCAGAAAAGCAGAGTGGGAAAAAGAGGTCTGCCACTTATCTGAGTTTCCTCAGTCTTCTGAAAGCACTCACCAGACTCCAGCAATTTTAGACTGACTTCTTTGACAATTAGTTACTAAGAAAAAGTAGGACATTTTTAAAGCATTTTATAAAAAAACATGCAATATTCTGTTGTGGGCTTATGGAGGAACTAAGAAGAACATGTCTGCCAGTGTTTCAGTTGTCACTGTGTAGTATAAATCCTAATAAATGCTACAAAATGTGTAGATGTGCTTAGTGCAAAGCCAAAATATTTCACTTTTAAGAAATTTAGGGTCAAGAGATTAAGGGCATTACCCAAGATTATACATATATCCTGATAACATTGGCCTTCCTTGCTAAATCCCATGTCACAAATTACAAAGATATCTTCAAATTTCACATTTTGGATTTATACAGAGGGGTTTCATCATTTTTCACCACACTTTCTACTTTAGACCATTTTTTCTTTGGACTTTTGGCTTTCCTTACTTGAATGCTATTGATTTTATGCAGGTTTTAACATAAATGATTAGAGTATTTGTTGATGATTTTATAAGTATGTAAGAATTAAATAAATATATTTACTGATTTATGCATGCACTATATATTATGGTACATTGTGTAGATATTTTAACATGTGTTATACCACAAACATATTTAATAGTTGGCTTTTTAAACATAAACTATATTCAGAATATCTCCACCACAGCACATACAGATTAACTTCAATTTGTATAACAAATGTATGTTCCATAGTGTACTTAACTGTTTAATTATACTGTGGAAGATATTTAAGTCCAACTGTTGCAGCACTAAATATGCAAGAGAGCCTTTACATACATTAGAGAATGTGATTGTAAATAAAATATCTAGAAGTAAAATCACTTGATCAAATTGCACACGCATTTTGAATGATAACAATTACTGCCCAAATCCTGTTACAAAACCTTCAACAGTTTATACTCAAAATAGTTAATGAGTATTGAAATATTTGCTACTCATTTGAGGGAATATTTTCAGGTCACATTAATTATTAAATGGCTTGTTAATTATTTAGACAGCTTGTAATTTTCCTTCACACTATAATTGACTTTCTCTGTAATCACCTGGCCAAAATCATCTTAGAGAGCCTCCTGGTAACCAAATCAGGAACCACCCATCCACTTTCAAGTTTCCAAGAAGTCACTGCTGCCAGTTGGGGTGGCATATGCCTGTAATCCCAACAGCTCAGGAAGCTGAGGCAGGAGGATTGTGAGTTCAAAACCAGGCTCAGCAAAAGCAAGGCAGTAAGCAACTTGGTGAGACACTGTCTCTAAATAAAATACAAAATAAGGCTGGGATGTGGCTCAGTGGTAGAGTGTCTCTGATTACAATCCCCAGTACAAAAATAAAAGTCTGGGTTAAAGATGGCGGGCCAGAGGGAGGCAGCATTCTGTGTCACTCTGTCTGTGATCCATATCTCACCTAGTCAGAACACTGCATCTCTGAGAGTGTTAGAAGACCCCTATATAGCTGCTCTCTGCAGAAATCACCAGCACTGTGACCCCACGCAGGGCTCCGGGCCTCAGAGTTTGAGCAGGACGCCAAGAATTCAAGCAGGACCCCTGCCTCCAACACCCAAAGTCCAAAGATCTAGCCACACAGGGCTTGCAAGCACCTTAGCAGAATCACCTATCATCACACCTGCAGATCTCCAAGACTTTGTTTTGCACCCATGCAGGTCACTCAGCTGCTACCAACCCACAGCACAATACCATCACCTGGCTCCCCTCACCCCACCAGACACCCCAGTGCTGAAAGCAGACTGCCTCCATCTTGGCTGAACATTCTCACCATATTAGGTGGGGGCAGCTCCCAGATCAGATCTCCAGTGGCCATGTACCAGGTTTGCAATCTCCCCCTCTCCCCAGTGGCGGTAACCCAACACAATAGCTGCCTAACACAGGTGCACAATGTGACCAGGGCACCACCCACCGGAGAGCCCCAGTGTAAGAGGACCAGATGTATACACAGCCAAGTTCTACAAGACCTTTAAAGAAAAACTAATACCAATACTCTTCAACTTATTCAGAAAATAGAAAAAGAGGGAGCACTTCAAAGCTCATTCTATGAGGTCAATATCACCCTGATTCCAAAACCAGGCAAAGACACATAAAAGAAAGAAAACTTTAGACCAATGTCTCTAATGAACATAGATGCAAAAATTTTCAATAAAATCCTGGAAAATTGAATAAAAAAATAATCAAAAAGATTGTGCACCATGATCAAGTGGGATTCATTTCAGAAATGCAAGGTTGGTTCAACATACAGAAATCAATAAATGTAATTCATCTCATAAATAGACTCAAAGATAAGAATCATATAATCATCTCAATAGATGCAAAAAAAAAGCATTTGACAAAATACAGCAGCCTTTCATGTTCAAAACACTAGAAAAACTAGGGATAACAAGAACATATCAACATCATAAAGGCTATCTATGCTAAGCCCAAGGTTAACAACATTCTAAATTTTAAAAAAGTTGAAAGCATTCCCTCTAAAAACTGGAATAAGACAGGGATGTCCTCTTTCACCACTTTTATTTAACACAGTTCTTGAAACACTGGCCAGAGCAATTAGACCAAAGACATTAAAGAGATGCATATAGGAAAAGAAGAACTTAAATTAGTACTATTTGCTGATGATATGATTCTATACTTATAAGACCCAAAAAGCTCCACCAGAACACTGCTAGAACTAGTAAATGAATTCAGCAAAGTAGAAGGATATAAAATCAACACCCATAAATCAAGGGCATTTCTGTATATCAGTGACAAATCCTCTGAAAGGGAAATGAGGGAAACTACCCCATTTACAATAGCATCCAAAAAAATAAAATACTTGGGAATCAACTTAATGAAAGAAGTAAAAGATCTATACAATAAAAATTACAGAACCCTAAATAAATAAATCAAAGAAGACCTTAGAAGATGGAAAGATCTACCTTGCTCTTGGATAGGCAGAATTAATATTATCAAAATGACCATACTACCAAAGGCACTATACAGATTTAATGCAATTCCAATCAAAATCCCAATGGCATTCCTCATAGAAATAGAAAAAGCAGTCATTAAATTCATCTGGAAAAATAAGAGACCCAGAATAGCTAAAGCAACACTTAGCAAGAAGAATGAAGCAGATGGCATCACTATACCAGACCTCAAACTATTCTACAGCACAATAGTAACAAAAATGACATGGTATTGGCACCAAAACAGACTGGTAGACCAATGGTACACAATAGAGGACACAGAGACTAACCCACAAAACCACAACTATCTGATATTAGACAAAGGTGCCAAGAACATGTATTGGAGAAAAGACAGTCAACAAATGGTGCTGGGAAAACTGGAAATCCATATGCAACAAAATGAAATTAAAACCCTATCTCTCACCATGCACAGAACTCAACTCAAAATGGATCAAGGACTTAGGAATAAAATCAGAGACCCTGTGACCAATAGAAGAAAAAGTGGGCCCTAATCTCCATCATGTGGGATTAGGCCCCAATTTCCTTAATAAGATTCCTGTGGCACAAGAATTAAAATCAAGAATCAATAAAAGGGATGGACTCAAACTAAAAAGTTTCTTTTCAGCAAAAGAAACAAAAGAACAAATAACCCAATCAATAAATGGGCCAAGAACCTGAAGAGATACTTCACAGAAGATGATTTGCAATCAATCAACAAACACATGAAAAAATGTTCATCATCACTATCAATTAGAGAAATGCAAATCAAAACCACTCTAAGATTTTTATCTCACTCCAGTCAGAATGGCAACTATTATGAAGACAACAATAAGTGTTGGTGAGGATGTGGGGAAAATAGTACACTCATACACTGCTGGTGGGACTGAATTGGTGCAGTCAATATGGAAAGCAGTATGGAGATTCCTTGGAAAATTGGGAATAGAACCACCATTTGACCCAGCTGTTCCTCTCCTTGGTCTGTGCCCAAAAGACTTAAAAACAGCATACTATAGAGACACAGTCACATCAATGTTTATAGCAGCAAAATTCACAATAGCTAAACTGTGGAACCAACCTAGATGCCCTTCAATAGATGAATGCATAAAAAAATGTGGTATATATACACAATGGAATATGACTCAGCAATAAAAGAGAATAAAATCATGGCATTTGCAGGTAAATGGATGGAGTTAGAGAAGATAATGCTACATGAAGTTAGCCAATCCCCCAAAAAACAAATTCTGAATGTTTGATGAAAGGTTGATTCATAGTGGGATACGGAGCAGGAGCATGGGAGGAATATATGAACTCTAGATATGGCAGAGGGGTTGAAGGGAAAGAGAGGGGGCATGGGGTTATTAATGATGGTGGAATGTGATGATCATTATTATCCAAAGTACAGGTATGAAGGCACAAATTGGTGTGAATATAGTGTGCGTACAACCAGAGATATGAAAAATTGTGTTCTATATGTTTAATAAGAATTGTAATACATCCTGCCATCATACATAAATAAAAAATAAATAAATAATTTTTTAAAAGATAAAATTAGCAGTGAACCTAGAAAAGGAAAAAAAAAGAATTTCTTGGGTTGGAACAATTCTTTGGGTTTAATGTTAGGGTAGTCAAGGAAACTGGGGACAACAACAGAATGAATAGGCATCCAGGCATGAGTGGGATCTTTCACTGAGGAAGTGCCCCCTCCCCAGCCCCCCCCCCAAAAAAAAAACAAACAAGTTTTAGCCTAGAATTTAAATCTTGGATGTTGAGGCCCCATTCTCCTCCCTATAGACAATCTATCTCCTGCCTTGACGGCAATGCTTCAGTGCAAAGGGCCACTTTCAGGTGAGAAAAGTGTCCCCTCCACCACTTTGTCCTTCTATAAAACATTTACAAAGACCCATTGAATAGCAGGAAATCAAGATGAAAGAATAAAACTGAAAACCGACAATGAAACACTGGCACTTGGTGTCCCTGAAAATGCAAAACTGAACACCAAAGACCAACTGTCCTGATCTGTTGAGTACACCCCTTCCTGACAAAGAGCTGTGCCTGTGCCTGAGGATGGTTCTCTACTTGGTCCTAAGAAAAGACAAATTATTGGTAAACGCCCATTTCAAAACTGGCCCTGAGAGAACCACATGGAAGTAGACATGTCTAAAAGAGAAGCAGCCTTCTTATTCATGCTGGTAGGGCACACCAAGCCTTGTTTACAATACTCAGCATGATTCTACCAACCATAGGAGGTCTGCTTCCACCTGACCTGCTGAACCTACTTCTATCACCCTATTCCCCTATAACACAACCCTTGCAAACCACTAACAGACAATTATCTGTTTACCACCTCTATAGTTTTGCCTTTTTTAAGATGACTATGGTATCTTCAGACTGGCTTCTTTCACTTGAAATTCATCTATGTCTTTGGATGTCTTGAAAGTTCATTCCTATTGAGTAGCAGTATTACATCATGTAGATGTACCCCAGATTGGTTATTCATTTCACCTATTCAAGTATGTCCTGATTGCTTAAGGAATCTGAATGTTATGAATAGAGCTACTATACATATTACTGTGTTTTGTTTGAATACAAGTTTCAAAGCAGTCTAACTACTTAAGGTCACAATTGTTGAATTATACAGTAAGACTATGTTTATGTTTTGTTCATTTCCTTGGCTCATTTATTGATTGGGTTATTTGTGGGGTTGGTTTTTTGTTGTTGTTGTTGTTTTGGTTTGTTTTTTGGTGTTAAGTTTTTTGAAACTTACTCATTCTAACAGGTAAGTGGTGCTATCTGTATTACACAGGCTTCTCCAAAGAAATAGAACCAATAGGATATATAATACATCACTTCCTGCAAAAAATCACATGAAAGTAATGCACAAACATGGGTAAAACTGGTATGATATTGTGTAACTATCCCCTGACTCCACCTCTGGTACAGTTCTTAGCAACCATCCCTCTGTAAATATTAACACCCCATACCATGGGGTTGCTGTTACTCCCTCTGAAGATAGTTTGCATTCTCTCTTCAATGTGTATTCTTTGCTTTTCCCCAAAGCTTCTCACTCAAGATGTTTGGCATTCTCCCTTGTACTAAAGATGGCCAGCATTTTCCCTTGAATGTGTATTTCTTACTTTACCCCAAAAAAGTATCTTCCCTGAGATGGCCCACATTCTCCCTTATGTATATCTGCTTTTTGAAATAAATCTACCAGTGTCTCAAATGGCATATGCTGAAATTATTTTCATCCACACATGCCAAAGATCCCATTTATTCTTAGTCCAATTCCTCCTCTTCAAGAGTTCCTTGAACCTCCAGACACAAATTGAATAATGTGTTTATGGAGACTGAGAGTCCTACCATCTGCCATCTGCAAGCTGGAGAACCAGAAAACACCAATGGTGTAACTCAGTCCATGTGTAAAGGCTTGAGTGGAGCAGGGGAAGTGTTGGGTGAGGTGAACCAAGAACCAAGAGGGCAGAAGCAAATGGAAGTCCCAAATCTAGACAAGAAAGATAATTCACTCTATTTCCATCTTTTTGTTCCATCTGAACACTCAGAGTGGATGATAAGCATGTCCATTGGTGAGGGCTATTTTCTTTATCAGTCTTTTGATTCAAATGCTAATCTATTCCCAAAACACTCTCACAAACACACCTGGAATTAATGTTTTAACAACTCTCCATCTCTGAATTGTCTCCTAAATTAATCACCACAGGACTCTCACTATTGTTTTAATTTACAATTCCCTAATGACATGCTGTTGAGCTTTCTTTTTTGTTGTTGTTGTTACACTTATTTGCCATTGTATATATTCTACAGTGAAGTGTCTGCAGATTGTTAATTGTTTATGTCAGACTGTTTATTCTTTTTGAGTTTTAGAAATCTTTGTGTATTTTTGATAAGTCATTGTTCAGATATGTTTTACAAATATTTCTCCCAATCTGTGGCTGCTTTTCATTCTGTTAACAGGATCTTTTACAGAGCAAACATTTTCAATTTTAATAAAATCTACAAATTGAATTATTTTTCTTTCATTAACTGCCTCTTGGTGTTGAATTCAAAACATCATCACCCTTCATAATATTGGGGAAAATTTTTGTCTGTGTTTTCATTTAGGATTTTTACAGTTTTTTATGTTAAATTTGAGGTGATGCACAAGTTTGAACTTATTTTTGTGTAAATTGTGAAGCTCATTTCTCCATTCATTTTATTCTACATAGTCATCTAGTGATTTCATCACTATTTGTGGAATCTTTAAACAGCTCTTACTCCTTGGACAAAGCCAGTTGAGTATATCTACGTTGATGTATTCAGGGGCTCTCTGTTCTGTGGAGTTTATCAATGTGCCCATTTCTTCACTAATATTACACTCTCCATTGTTGTAGATTTATAAATCTTGGAATCTAGATGTGTAAGTTCTTCAACTTTGTTTCTCTTCAGTCTTCTGTCATCTACTCTAGGTTCTAAAACACTTTGTTGATCTCCTTTCCCGGGATTTTTTTTAAGATTGTGCTGAATCTGTAGATTCATTCTGGTGGAACTACCATCTTAATATTGAGTCAACCAATCCTGAAAACCAGTATCTCTCCAATTATTCTAGTTTTTCTTTATTTCATTTAACTGTGTTTCAAGGTTTCAGCAATAATGATGTCTATTTTATTCTGTGTTTCAGGGTTTTCTGGATGCATATTTATACATCTTTTCTTAGGTTTATACCTAAAGACTTGAAGTTGGGATATTTCGTCATAATTTTTTTTTTTTAATTTCAAATTCCAATTGTAAAATTAGGAAATCAATTGACTTGTATTATTGGTCTTTTACTTTGCTTCTGGTTATCTCCGTTCATTTCAGATCAAGGTAAGAGATAGGTCCATTTCAATTTGAATTTCAAAAATCGTGGCATTGTATAATTTTTACCCAACATTTCAGTGATGTGGTGGGACTCTTGTGAAGCCATGAACTCAGTGCGTGAGGCACTGAGCCCTGGGACCGGCAGGGGGCGCCAGAGCCCGCTTTTCTGACCTGTGTATTGCGCGTGCGTATTTCGCTTACGGAAGTCCCCTTGGTCAGACTCAGTCCTCGCCTCACTTGGGCCGCGTCCGCCGGGAAGGAGAGGTTCGCTTCCCTCGTGTCCTTTGCAGATGGCTGAAGGGGGGTTCTTTGCCGCACTTCTCCCGGAAGTTTTTCTGAAATAGGAAGTAGGGAAGTTCTCGTTTGCTGGCGTGTTCTCGTGAGGTTTGTTCTTTACTGTTAAGAGAACACTTTTTAAACATGTTATTAAAAGCGTCCTCTCGTTGAGGCTTTGCCTGGGGTTTTACAAGTTTGGGTTCGTTATTTCGGTGAGTTCCCCAGGCGGGGCCGACGGGGCGACGAGGGAGCGGCGGCGGGGGCGGCGCCCTCTGCCCTCCTGGGTGGCGGGTGGCGGCCCGGCTTCCCGGGGTGGTCCCAAGCGCAAGACTTAGAAAAGAGCGACATTCCTTCAACTGTTACTACGAAATGTGCGACACTCCTTCAACTGTTACTACGAAATGTGCGACACTCCTTCAACTGTTACTACGAAACCGAAACTTAACATTTCACTTTCCTGGCTTAATGAAAGCGAATACATCAAGAATATTTATTTTCGTTGAAGAAAGTCCCAGTTTGACGTATAACAATGAAGTAACAGGTATTTTTTTTTTTTACAAGGATTAGCATCTTAGGTGAAATAGGTTCACCATATTAACTTTTCATATTAAACCACAAAATGAAGAGAGGTTTGGTTGTTTGGTTTTGGTTTTGTTCCTAGACTTTGGTCATTTATAATAAATTCAGAATTAACTAAAGGTCAATTAACCCTGAGTTCTTCTTCTTCTTCTTCTTCTTTTTTTTTTTTTTAAGTATTGCCCATCTTTATTTTTTTTATTTGTTTTAATTAGTTACGCATGACAGTACAATGATCTTGACATATCATATGTTTGAATCAGATGGGATATAATTTCTCATTTTTCTGAGTGTACAGGTTGCAGAATCACATTGGTCATGCAGTCACGAATATACCCACAGCGATAATAATGTCTATTTTATTCTGCTGTCCTTCCATTCCCCTCTTTCCCTCCCCTCCCCTCACTTCTCTCTACACAATCTAATGTGACACACTTCTTTTTTTTTTCCCCTCACATCGTCATACATGTATTCTGTATAACCATGAGAGTCTCCTTCCATCTTCCATGCAATTCCCCTTCTCCTCCCTTTCTCTTCCACCTCTCTTCCTTATCTAGAGGTAATCATCTTCTCATGCTCTTCCTCCCTAACCCTGAGTTCTTAATGCTACTTTTTGTTTGCACTATTTATGTTTTCCTTACTTCAGGGTCCATTTTGCTGGTTTACATTTTCTAGGAAATTACATAATTTCTGTAGGTTTACAGTTTTATTGTACGTTTATTGGAAATGTTCGTCTCTCCTATATTTGTACTTTTATACAAAAATAATTTTCTTTTTCCTACTGGGATTGAACTCACTGGTGCTTTATCCCTGAGCCACATCCCCAGCCTTTTTATGTTTTATTTTGAGAATGGGTCTAGCTAAATTGATGAGGCTGGCTTTGAACTTGCCTCAGCCTCCAGAGTTGCTGGGATTACAGATGTGTGCCAGCAAACCTGGCTTTTATACAGTATTCTTAATCTTATCTATGTTTTTCTTTTCTCTCTTTTCTATTTTTAGTCAACTGTAGTGTTAAAATATGCATATTACACTGTTTCAAATGACATAATTGCTATTTGGCAATTCTTATGATCCACTCATTGATATTGTTTCTTATCAGTTACTGATGTGTGTGTGTGTGTGTGTGTGTGATTACTAACACAATAACAGTATTTTTATCAGTTATCATACTAGTACAATCAGTACCAATAACTGATTTTATTTTTATTTATATATAATGGAATTTCTATTATCAATAAATAAGCTCGTGTATTTATATGTAAATATACAAACTACTACACACACGTGTGTGTATGTGTGTATTACAATGTGTACATATACATATATATTATGTATATATAGTATACACACATACATATACAATATATGCAATATTGGTAGCTAGCTATATCATTTACAGGCATTGTAACCATTAACTATTATAAGCAAGAATTCATCATTTTGAGGAAGGGAATCTAAAGGCTTTCTATACCTGCCATATTTGTGCATTGTCATATCGCTAGTGAGAAGCATTATTAGGTCATTATGATGTTTCTAACTTGTTGATAATATCCCGAGCTAGACCGTGTCCATTTCTTCTTTCATTTGAATAAAGTCAATAAAGCTTCTTCTATTTTATGACAGTGTAGTTAATGTGAACATACTTTGTGATATTATACATTTGCCAACAATGGGCAATGGCTGTTGTAGAAATTTAAAGGTAAAGAAAACTGTGTTATTTCTGGTTTTGATAATTGTATTTCAGGTTTAACATGATTTCCTAGGAGCATTATAAATTTCTTTTGGATTTTATTATACAAATAAGTCACATATCCCTTTTTTATCATTAGCTATATGACTAGCTAAATCAATATTATTCATTCAATTAAAATTAGAAGCATTCTATTGTTTGTGCCTCCAAAATAATAACTCAAAGAGGTAATATTTTCCCCACAGAATAAAACGTCTAAAACCATTCAAAATATCCTTCCATTTTTTTCTCTGATTACTTTCTGTAGAGCGTCATCAAGTAAATTATCAATCTGAGTGCCTTTGGAATGCTTCTGTTTTAGCAAACATTTCAGTGAAACATCATATCATCATGTCATGAATTCTGTTCATATTCTCCTAATCTTTGAATGTTTTTTCCCAGTGGCAAATATTTGCATTACAACAACTAACATGGAAACACAATAAAGAATGTTTTGGAATAAGTGATCCAGTCACAATGAAGCAATTCACCATTGGAGCTTTTTTTAATAAAGCCAGTATTTTGAAAATGTTCAGCCATGAAGTAATGTAGATTATCTGAAGGCTACACCTTTTCCTGGTGAAATGTCACTTACTTTTTAGAATATGAGCCCAGGACACAGCAACACATCAATAAAAAGTAACAATAATATAATGAATAATTATACACCTAAGCCATAAAATAAGTGATACCTGAAATTCTACAAAGATAGGCTATATTCTTTATTTTTCAGTGTGCTCTTTTTTAAAAAAGTACAGCCAGTTATCATTGTCAGTTATTAATAACTAACACTAAACGTACACACATTTGAAAACAAAATGTTTTAATAAATTTTTATTTCAGAACAATGTAAGATTTACACAAAATTTGAAGAGAATAGTATAGAGACTTCCCAGAGCCCCCTCTTATTAACATCTTAAATCAGTGTGGTACATTTGTCACAATTAGTGAACAAATATTAATTATTACCACCTGAAGTTCATATTTTATTTAGATTTACCAATTTCCCTGTTCCAGATTCCCAACCAGGACACCAGCTTACATTTACTAGTGATATGTTTCAGCTCTTCTGGCTATCACAGATTTTTAGGCTTTCATATTTTTGATGATCTTAATAATGTTTATACTGGTCAAGTTGGATAAAGTTCCCCATTTGAGATTTCCTTGATGTTTTCCTCATAATTTAGTTGGGCTTATTGGTTCTGGAAAAGATTAGAGGTAGGGTGCTGTTCTCACACTCGATATCATACATATGTGCTCTATAGATGGTTTTTCCCTGTTAATGTTAACTATGACCACTTGGATAAGGTTGTTTGTCAGGTTTCTCCTCCAGGAATTTGCATTTTGCCCCATCTATGCTTGATGTAGTCTTTAGGAGGAAATCCCTATGCACACCCCACATCTAAGAAGTTGGCAGTTAGCTTCATCTCGATGACTGTCTGCATTATTTGGGGAGAATTCCTCTAAATAGGAGCTTTCTATTTACTCCAACTCGTTCATCCAGTATGGACACCTGGATAGTTATCTTAAGCTTTTGGTTATAATTCAGTACTATGTTATTTATTTCTATTGTTCCTGCTTTAGCCATTGGGGAATCTTGCCAGTAGCTTTCTTTTCTTTGACAAAATCCCATCTTGGTGGGTTTTATTTTGTTGGACACTTTCTTTCTTTCTGGCACTTTAATTTTATCTAGTTCTGTATTTTGATGCCCCAGTTCTAGTGTCATCCATTTCTCTGAGGACCTCTGCCTTCTTTTATTGGAAAATGGTATTAAAAACCTAAATTTGAAACTCCTCTTAGATCCATAGAGAAGTAAGGTTATAAGGACAAACCTCAGCCCCTAAAGTTGAAGACATCCACAGTTAAATAGAGAAAAACACAACTTACTAAGCAGAAATCCACCAACAGAACCTCCATGGTAATCAGTGCTAAGAAACCCAAGCAGTAATTGATGAATTGCTAGAGGCTTAGTTTGGACAAGTATGAGAGAGAAAGTCTCCAGGAGGGAGCTTCACTTTCCATGAGTTTACCTCCCAAAGCTCTACCAGGTTCTTATAAATGAATATTAGTGAAAAATACCCTTGTGCTTCCCACAAAAGAAAAGGACCATTTTAAAATATGCCAGACTGTTCTACTCTTAACAAGATTTGTCCTCAAAAAAAACTTTTTACCATCTTTATTGAGATGTAATTGACAGATGAAAATTGTGTACATAAAGTGTACTATGTAATGATTTGATATACATAGACTTTGTGAAATGATCACTGTAATCAAGCTAGTTAGTACATCTATTACCTTTGTGTAAGGATGAGGTAAGAACACTTAATATATATTCTCTTAGTAAATTTGAGTATACAGTATGGTGTTAACTACAGTCACTATGCTATATATTAAATACCCAGAACTTGTCTTATAACTGGAAGTTTATCTCCTTATGGCCAATATCCCCCCATTTTCCCCATTCAGTCTTTCTAGGACCTCCATCAAAGGGTTGTAATCTAATCCCTATTCATGACTCATTTTCATTATTTTTCCAGGCACTACCTCTAATTATTAGCATCATCTTATAAAGTATTTTACTGTTGGAAAATGCTTTCATGCATAAATTATCATGTTGATATGTTCCTGCTCAAGAAGGTTAGGAGATGACAGTAAATGTCACATGGGCCCAGTGGGTAAGTCTCAACACTGATGTACTTATCCAAATGTCCAGAACAGCACCACACAACACTCCACTCTCCACTCTCATCCATGATCCTTCAGAGCACTTACAGCTACTTAAAGATTTTTTTCCTTGTTTACTTATATCTAGTGTGTCACTCACTAGAATACAGTGTTCCTGATCACAATTTCATGTCTTCCTTACTACTTGAGCTTCAACAGGGAGAACACTGAGTGCTGGAGACTTGGTGACTATTTTTTGAATGAATACATTTGTGGATTAAATTTTTACTAACTGGCAATTCTGTTCTAAGCACTAGGCTAGGGTTTGAGTAGTAAAAACAGGCATTTTGTTTTTCATTTGTTTGTTTTTTGTTTTTCCCAGAATAAAAGCTTGTTTGTTCTGATTAAGCTTATGTTTATTAGATTAATTATGAGAATAAAGTACAAGATACTGTGGAAACATTTCGTATTTCACTGAGCACTCACATTTATTTTCACAAAAGAAATAATAGGAAAAAAATTACACGAATGGCATACTAAAATCACAGTCATTTTTTAAAAATTAAACAACATGGAAGAACTCACCATTATAAATGTAATAAATATGTAAAAAGCCTTCAGTCATAGTTTTAAACTTCATGAACACTAGAGAACTCACATGGAGGAGAAATTCTATATATTTTATGAGTGTGGAGATGCCTTCATTCCTAATGTATCCTTTCAACAATAGAAGTCAACTAAACTAGGGAGAAACCCTGGATCTATGGTCACCATGGACAAGTATTGTGTAAAAATCCAGCCTTGACATCCACAAATAAACTCAGAGGAGGGGCAGCCCTGAAAGAGGAAACTCTGAATCATGAAAAGAGAGCTTCCTGAATGTTATGTGGAAATAATGGGAAATGTGTTGTAATTATCTGCAATCAAAGCATATGTATAGATGAAAATCTAATAAAAATAATTACTTTCTATTAGTATGTGCTAATATTTTTAAAGAATATATCTGGTATTTGTTTCTGGTTCCTGCAGAGTTTCAAATCTTTTGGAATTTCCTGAGTGACAGGAGTATATTTATTGTACTAATGAGGTGAGTGTCATGGCCCTTACGCAGCGCCAGGAAGGGAGCTGCTCACCAAAAAGATCAACCATGTGATTACAGTGTTAATATTTTGAGCCAGCCCAACCTGGGAAGGGAATGGGAAGCAGAAGATTGAGTTAAATTATGTGGCTAATGATTTGATCAAGCATTATATACCTATATAATAAAACCTCTAAACAGTGGGGCTCAAGGGTCCTTCATGATTGCTGAATAATTTCATGTTCAGGAGGGTAACAATCCAGGACTCCACAGGGAGAGGGCTGTGGATCCCTACTTACCTCTCCTTATGTATTTCTTCACTTAGCTGTTATAAAGGTGTATATTTTATAATAAAACTCTAATCATAGTATGGCTCATACTTAAGCTGTATGAGTCTTTTTGGTGAATTATTGAATCTGATAAAATCATGGAAACTTCAAAATTTACAGCCAGTTTATCAAAGTACAAGTGGTTTGGGGTCCCCCAAAATGTGCCTGGCATACGAAGTAAGGGTAATCTTGGAGACTGAGCCTTTAAAAATGTGGAATTCTGGTGCTAACTCTGAGCAGATGGTGTCAGAATTGGATTGCAGTACACCTTTGGTGTAGTTGAAATGAAATAGGGAAATAACATAATTCATACTGGAGGAGGGATTCAATAAAATGAACATGAAAAAAGCCTCTTACGCAAAAAAAAAAAAAAAAATTTCATAGAACACACCAAGATTTATGTTATATAAAATAATTTTATTGAAACAAGTGAAAGAAAGTGTGTAGAAATCACTCATTCCCTAGTCAATGTTATAGTTCTCATAATTGAGAAACACTAATTCTAAGGTCAAAGTAGAAAAACCTTCAACTGAAATTATCATCATCAACTTCAAACCATGATGGGAAAGGAGGGGGAAGTGCTAGGGAGTGATATTACTCAAATAATATTGTGCATGTACAAATGTGTAACAACAAATCCCATCATTATGTAAAACTATAATGCACCAATTTTAAAATGTGGGGGAAAAAACCCAAACCATAAAAAAACATAATCAAGTACAGTTTAACCCACAATTCATCCTAAAATTCAGAATTTCTCCAACTGAACTATTTTTTTCAGAAGGATAAAACAGAATAATGATATGATTTGGGATGTTACATGCAGATTTTGTTATAATAAATAAGTAAATTTATTACCCTTATTAACCTTACATACCTTTCAATAGATTAGTAGAGATTCTCTTTCACATACAGTTGAATTATATCCTGATAAATACATTGTAAACTGAAATTATAAGCTTAAGATGCATTCAATACATCTAATTTAATGCATAGCATAGCTTGATGCAGTAGAGTATTGACTGCTCACCATATCTTGTAGCTAACTGGGACTCAGGGATTACTGTCACTGCCTGGTATCATAAGAGACTATAATATCACAAAACACTAGCCCAGGCAGAGATCAAAATTTAAAGTACAGTAATGTTGAAAAATCATCAGTCAAACCAGTTGGGACAAATCTGTACTTATAAATGCACATGCAGTAAAAGTTAATTGTTAAATACAATATTTGGCCACTTTCTAGTTTGCTACGCAGTTCTAAATATAATTATAGAAATCTAGGACCATCAGAAAATTACTTTGAGTATGAGTCAAAAAATATAAGGCAAAATTTTTGTGTCATAAACATTACATCAATATTAACATGTATATGTACATGGCAAATAATACAAATAATGCAGAATTTATGACAGAAGTAGAATGTTAATATAATTGCCCTTTTACAGTGTCCAACCTGACCATATTTTTACACGTATACTGCCATGAGTCTGTCTCACCTTGGGCAATAAAAAAGGAGAAGTGGGGACAGAAAGGATGCCAGAGGAGACCAGGACCAAGTTGGAGGGGTAAGAAGCAGGCAGAGGGAGACATAAGCATGACTCATGTGGAATGAGTGTCTCAGAGATGTTCTGGGGCAGGGATGATTATGGTAGAGGGAATGGAGGTGGAAGAAGGAAAACAGGAGCAGAAAGAGAAAGAGGAATGAGAGGACAAGGCATTGAATGGGGCTAATTAAGCCTGTAAAGTTTAGTATCTAGAGGATCACAACCAAAACCAGGAAGAAATGCAACGAAGATATAGGTTTGTTGTCCTAAGAAGCTCCTCAAATGCCAAAATTACAACAGACTTAGTTGTAGATCTAATTGGATTTTATTCACAATTTATAAATCAGAGAATCCTCCACTTTACAAAATAAGGTTAGAGCTTCCACTGGAAAATAGCAGAAGAGTGCATTTTGTAAGGTGGAAACGAAGAAATAGAACAATAAATAGACTGTTGGCTAACATCAGGTTAGTTCAGGTTACTTTCATATATGGGTTAAAGCAGAGGAAACTTCCTCATGATTCTAACTCAGGTCAACTGTGTGAAAGTTGTCAGAATCAAAACGGAGTCCCTCAAGACTACCCTAACAAAAAAGGAATAAGTCTTGGAGTTTATGAAGGAAGGGTAATTGTGCATATTTGACTGTCAGACCATAACCTTACAAAAAGGCCACCACAACAAGTACTTATATAACAACTACTTCTGCAAGGAAATCTACCCAGCTGCTCTCTGTTCAACCTCAAATTCCCACGATCCTTGCTATTAATCTTCATATCCAAGGATTATTGTTACAAAATATCTTGTGTAATCATCCTAAATTTGCCTTTAAAAACTTCCTCTTGCCTCAACTTCTTTGAGCATGTTGATAAATTATGAATAACATTCCCATTGCAATGCTATTCTCTTCAAATAAATATCATTTTCCATCGGATAATCTCTCTCTGGTTGTTATTAAGGTTGGCATATCTGGTCTTGTCTGAAGCAAGACCACCTTCAGAGGAAATTGTAGCCTCCTAGAACTGAGTATGGTTCTGACACTGAGCCCTTTGTGTTCTTCATCTCCATGGCTTCCCTTTTCTGCTCTGGCGAGTCCATCTTTTTTTAGTAGAAATTCCCTAGAGACTTTATTTGGGATCTGATTTGGATAAGGCCACCTTAAGAAAGGATGTTGCATCCTTTTGAAGACTAAAAAGATTTTTTTTTCTAGTGAGCCCTTTCTATATAACAATATCCTTCTGATTTGAGTACTCTGGTTTCTACAGAATTTAAGTTGCTTATGAAGATTTCATCTTCTGGTGAGTTCTCTTTGGTTCTGCACACATAGTTATGTATTTTGTTTTATCTGCATCCTAAATTTAAAATTTCTTGTGAATATATTTTGTTTTGTTTCATTTTTATTTGGCTATAAATCTTTAATGATATGGATTTATGACACTTTTTTCTCCCCATTTTGTTTCAAAAATCTTCTCAGACCAAAATTAAACATTCTAAATGGTAGAGATGGGACGACCAATTAAAATTTGCAAGTCTAGCTGCCACCATCTAACAGATTTTCATCTCTGAGAATAGTCTCCATGTGAAGATTGGCTAGTCATAGACAGGAACGATTACCACTAGGAAGGAGACTACCAGGCACATGACAATATCCGTTCGACTAGGGAAACCTTGGTCACAGGTCAGACAAACTAGGATAAAGGCTGTTCACAAAGTGAAAAAAAGAAAAAGGAAAAACAATCCTGTGCCACATACACGTGTCAAACCAAAATACTTTACCCACACTCTTAATATTCCCTGACATGGCTGATTGGATTTTCTTTGCTCTCATGCAATTAATAAGAAACAAATGGTATCCCAAAATTCTAAAGTGCAACAAAAGATGTCCCTATTCATATACTACAACCTGGAATACAGTATAGTCCATTCTCAAGCATGTTCTTACCTCTCCTTCCTCTGTCTTCTTTTTCTCTTTTAATCTCTCTGTGTACCTTTTTTCCCCCTATTTTAAATCTGGCTTTTTTGCTTATATTAAGATAAAGACAAATTGAAATGAAAACAAGATAAAGCCTGATTAAAAGTTTTTCTTTGGGCATTTGAGCCAAATTTCTAAATAAGAAAAAAAAAAGCCTTTTGCTGAGAAAAAGCTTTTTAGTTTGAAACCATCCCATTTATTGATTCTTGATATTAATTCTTGTGCTATAGAAGTCTTATTGAGGAAGATGGGGCTTAATCTCACATGATGGAGATTTGGGCCTACTTTTTCTTCTAATAGATACAGTGTCTCTGGTTTAAGTCCTAGGTTCTTGATCCACTTTGAATTGAATTTTGTGCATGGTGAGAGACAGGGATTCAATTTCATTTTGTTGCATATGGATTTCCAATATGCCCAGCACCATTTGTTGAAGAGGCTCTTTTCTCCAATGCATGTTATTGGTGCATTTGACAAATATAAGATAATTGTAACTATGTGGGTTAGTCTCTGTGTCCTCTATTCTGTACCATTGGTCTACACATCTATTTTGTTGCCAAACCATGCTGTTTTGTTACTAGTGCTCTGTAGTATAGTTTGAGGTCTGGTATAGTGATCCCACCTTCTTCACTCTTCTTGCTAAGTGTTTCTTTAGCTATTCTGGGTCTCTTATTTTTCCAGATGAATTTCATGATTGCTTTTTCTATTTCTATGAGAAATGCCATTGGGATTTTGATTGGAATTGCATTACATCTATATAGTGCTTTAGATAGTATGGTCATTTTGATAATATTAATTCTGCCTATCCAAGAACAATGTAGATCTTTCCATCTTCTAAGGTCTTCTTTAATTTCCTATTTTAGTGTTCTGTAGTTTTCATTGTATAGATTTTATTTTTACTTCTTTCATTAAGTTGATTCCCAAGTATTTTATTTTTATTTTTTTTTTGAGGCTATTGTAAATGAGGTAGTTTTTCCTGTTTCCCTTTCAGAGGATTTTTCACTGATATACAGAAATGCCTTTGATTTGTGGATGTTGATTTTATATCCTGCTACTTTGCTGAATTCATTTACTAGTTCCAGAAGTGTTCTGGTGGAGCTTTTTTGGGTCTTATAGGTATAGAATCATATCGTCAGCAAATGGTGCTAATTTGAGTTCTTCTTTTCCTATGCATATCCCTTTAATTTCTTTCATCTCTCTAATTGCTCTGGCCAGTGTTCAAGAACTATGTTAAATAGAAGTGGTGAAAGAGGGAACCCCTGTCTTGTTCCAGTTTTTAGAGGGAATGCTTTCAATTTTTCTCCATTTAGAATGATGTTGGCCTGAGGCTTAGCATAGATAGCTTTTACAATGTTGAGATATGTTCCTGTTATCCCTAATTTTTCTAGTGTTTTGAACATGAAGGGATGCTGTATTTTGTCAAATGCTTTTTCTACATCTATTGAGATGATCATATGATTCTCATATTTGAGTCTATTGATGTGATGAATTACATTTATTGATTTCTGTGTGTTGAACCAACCTTGCATCCCTGGAAAGAACCCAACTTGATCATGATGTGTTATTTTTTGGATATGTTTTTGTATTCTATTTTCCAGAACTTTATTGAGAATTTTTGCATCTATGTTCATTAGAAATATTTGTCTGAAGTTTTCTTTTTTTGTGATGTGTCTTTGCCTGGTTTTGGAATCAGGGTGATATTGGCCTCATAGAATGAGTTTGGAGGTGCTCCCTCTTTTTCTTTTCTGAAATAAATTGAAGAGTATTGGTATTAGTTCTTTTTTAAGGTCTTATAGAACTCTACTGTGTATTCATCTGGTCCTGGGCTTTTCTTGGCTGGTAGGCTTCTGATGGCCTCTTCTATTTCTTCACTTGAAATTGATCTGTTTAAATTGTGTATATCATCCTGATTCAATTTGGGCAAATTATATGACTCTAGAAATTTGCCAATGCCTTCAATATTGTCTATTTTATTGGAGTACAAGTTTTCAAGATAATTTCTAATTATCTTTTGTATTTCTGTAGTGTCTGTTGCAAAATTTCCTTAAGCTTCTTGTCAGCAAAAGAAACAATCAGTGAGGTGAATAGAGAGCCTACTAATTGGAAACAAATTCTTACCACACACACGTCAGATAGAGCACTAATCTTTAGGATATATAAAGAACTCAAAAATCTTAACACCAAAAAATCAAATAACCCAATAAATAAATAGGCCAAGGACCTGAACAGACACTTCTTAGAAGAGGATATACAATCAATCAACAAATATATGAAAAAAATATTCAACATCTCTAGCAATTATAGAAATGTAAATAAAAACTACTCTAAGATTTCATCTCACTCCAGTCAGAATGGCAGCTATTAAGAACACAAACAACAATAAGTGTTGGCAAGGATGTGGGGAGAAAGGCAAATTCATACATTGCTGGTAGGATGCAGATTGGTGCAGCCAATATGGAAAGCAGTATGGAGATTCCTTGGAAAACTGGGAATGAAACCACCATTTGTTCCAGCTATCCCTCTCCTCGGTCTATACCCAAAGGACTTCAAAACGGCATACTACAGGGACCCAGCCACATCAATGTTTATAGCAACACAATTCACAATATCTTAAACTGTGGAACCAACCTAGATGCCCTTCAGTAGATGAATGGATAAAGAAAGTGTGATATATATACACAGTGGAATATTATTCCACATTAAAAGAGATTGGCATTTTCAGGTAAATGGATGAAGCTGGAGAATATAATGCCAATCCCCCAAAAACCAAATGCCAGATGATTTCTCTGATCCATAATATACTGGGGGAGGGGGAGATTAAATGAAGTCTAGATAGGGCAAAGGGGAAAAGGAGAGAGAGAGAAAGGGAGGGGACATGGGGGGAGAAAGATAGTGGAATGCAATGGTCATCATTACCCTATACATGTAAGAAGACATGAAGGATAAGACTCTACTTTGTGTACAACCAGATATATGAAAAATTGTGCCCTATATGTGTAATATGAATTGTAATACATTCTGTTGTCCTATATAATAAATCAAAAATTAAAAAAAGATGTCAAGACTGCCCAAAGTAACCTACACATTCAATGTAATCTCTTTCAAAATCCCAATGATTATTTTTAGATATACAAAAAGAAAATCCTAACATTCATACAGAATCTTAAAACACCATGAATAGCCAAAACAATCTTGAAAAAGAATAAAACTAAAATAAAATAAAGAAAAGAAAAAAAACCTTTCAAATTAATGGTTTTGCAATTTGGAGCAACTCTATGGTAAACTAGACACCTAAGAATCATCCGTTTCCAATGAAAATTTGTTTGTTGGCCAACAAAAAATTAGGGTGACAAAACAGTTCTGCTTTTTTTTTTTAAACTAACCTTATACCTTCATCAACATCTTGATCCCAGAACAATAACAAGCTAGACTGGGGGTGTATCTCAGTGTTAGTGTTTGCCTAGGATGCATGAAGCCCTAGATTTGATAACTAGTATGACACAACAAACAAGCAAACAAAGGATCTCTATGTCCCACATAAAAATTGTTATGCCAGTCATGTGGAACAGAAATCAAAAATTAAAAAAGAATGCGAATAATTTTTTAAATTATTTCTAAAAATGTTTCCCAAGTGAATTAATTAATCAACCAAACCAGACTGGCAAACAAAAAAAGTTTTTCTAAATTCAAGATCGTTGGAAGGTTTGTTGTTCCAGTCAGTACTAGCTAAATTGTAAATATCTAACAAGTACTCCTAAATATAGTTATGTGGTAACTTTAAGATCAATTAACTAAAATAAAATTTCCAGAACTCAAATAAAGAAATTGATAGGTTCAAAAAACTGCTAGGGAAGATCAAAGAGAACAAGAATTTATTACATGAGAACAAAGAAACTAATGAAATGTATGGGTTTTGTGACTTTTATTTAAAACATTGTTGATTCTTTACATAACATTTTTGTTGACTAGATTTAAGGAAAAAAAACCTTTTCTTTGCGTGATCTATATTTTGCATCAATTTGGTAAGTTATATTTTTATTTTTTTTTTGAGAGAGAAAGAGAGATTTTTTGATATTTATTTTTCAGTTTTCAGTGGACACAACATCTTTATTTTTTTATTTTATGTGGTGCTGAGGATCGAACCCAGCGCCCTGCGCATGCCAGGCAAGCTGGTTACCGCTTGAGCCACATCCCCAGCCCTAAGTTATATTTTTCTAAACAAAGGTGGAAATATTTACTTCTTTTCTTCCCTATTTGATTCTTCCCAAATTCAGAAGCTGTGTTTATTTTTTATAGAAATAAGTCAATTTTTATAAGTTCAATAAGAATCTGTTCTCTTTATAACAAAATATATATGGAAACATTGGAATGTTCAAAACTATACACAGAATGCCTGACTTCAGAGGTTCCTAAACCTATGGGTGAATAAAACTGTCACTTTCTAGTAGACTCAGGAACCTCATGAGGTTAGGTACTTCAGGTGAAATCTAAAACCTTGGTTTGGCATTCTAGACTTGAGAGGTTTCTAAATCTGAGATTAATACATAGTAGGTAAATTTCATGCTGTTTTTATATTATTGAAACCATATCTGATAAAACTAAATTTGTTTAATAAACACATTGGTTTTTCTTTGATTATCTTTGGTGAAAAATGGTATGACTACAGAAAGAAAAATATGTTTCTACAGAAAAATTATAGCACACATGTTTTATATTGTAGCTCTCTTTGGTTTGGGGTTTTTCTTTTCTTTTTTTTTTTTAATCTACCTACAGATTGAACTAGATCCTAAATTCATCTAGTTTTCTCCAATCAAATTTTCTCCCATGAAATTACTAATAGAAATTGCTTTTTTCTAGATCCCTACAAACTGAAGCTGGAAATTTGAATATAAATTTCAAGAGACAAACCTCATGACTGATGTGTGGACTGCATAGAAATTTCACCAAACTTCTCAGTGCCATAACCAGAAATATTCAAACCACACACAGGCTGAGAAAATAATGTCAGAATAAGATTCTATATACTAATGAGACTCTTACCCTATTGATTGTCCCTCATTTATGCCTACCTTTCACTTGGCAGAACAATCATGTAGTTAAGATTTTACAATTAATATCTATTGTGACTAGCTATTGACAGATTCTAATCTAAGAAATCTTTTGGTACACATGGTAACTTTGTCAGAATCCCTAATTTGATCAAATTATACTAATGGTCCCTTTTTTGCAAAATTATTTAAATAATGCAATCATGGAATATCAAGTTGCAGCATTACTCTAGATGGTTTATTGGTTAAATAAGAAAAAATTTCTGTTATTGCTAATACTGTTTCTGAGGTTACTGGACCCAATTGCTTGCAGTAAGAGAACAGGCTCAATTACTGCAAAATGTCTCACCCAGCTCCATTTGGTCATTTGATTATTCAGTTGCTTACTGTTGAGACTAGATTCTTGGTTCAAAATTGTTATGCAAATGAAATTTGTTATGCTCTTGTTGGCTTGCCTTTTTATTTTCCTTTTTCATTTTTATACTTGTTTCCTGCCACTTTTTTGCAGAAATATAATTCCTTAAAAAACAATGTGTACCTGGTGCTTCAAGATGATAGACATTATCTACAGAACAGATACAAATGAACTTAACAATGGACTCCAGGTAAACTTAGTCTGAGAACCACTTCTTCCAAACCACCTTGTAGCTCAAATGTGGCTAAAAGGGTTTACCACTGAATACTAGTCATTAATCATGTCTTCCAATGTGAGATGAGACCATACCAACAACCAGGACAGGTCTATCCTGCCAACAAGGGATAATCAAAATCTAACTACAGGCTGATTTATCAATAGGGTTACAGGAAAAAGATCTTGATTGAAAAGGGAAAATGCAAAAGTTGTCATAATCAAAATGGAATTGCTTGTTCAATCTTAACAAAAAATAAAAATGATAAGTTATGAAGGAACAGTTCTACACATGATTGATCACACTAAATAATAATTGTAATTATTTCTAATCTTGCACCCATTAGGGTTGTTCTTAAAAGATGGTTTTGATGATCTACTTATTATTCAACTTATCATTTTTTTGTATAAAACATTTTAATGACTTTTCAGGACAGTATAGATGTCATTTACCATCACTGGAACAAGTTCTTCACATATACTTTATAACTCTATGCCAGCCTTCTTTGTTTCAGCTAATGCTAATGACACACATTCCCAGATGATGCTACATATGCCAGCAGAGTGTCAGCTTCTCTCAGAGATTTAGTCAGTTGCTCCAAACATTACGCACTCTGCTTCCACTCTTGAAAGAAGTTCATCTTGGTGTTAATTCCAAAATTGGATTTTGATAATTTTTTATACCTTTATTTTATTTATTTTTATATGGAGCTGAGGATTGAACCTAGGGCCTCACATGTGCTAGGCGAGCGCTCTAACACTGAGCCACAACCCAAGCCATGGATTTTAATAATTTTTTGGAACAAATCATCTGAGTTTTCCCATATATAGAAGTCATAATGCAACTAATAGACCTAAGAATAAATTTAAAAGATTTCATAAATACCAAATATTGTAAAGCTATTTCAAGCAACATGTGGTTTCTTCTCCATTTGATTATATACTTTATTAAATTTTAAATTGGACTTTTAATTAGAGAATATAAGATTCAAATCAAGTTTCATTGTCTGTTGTACAGAAAATTGCAAAGACATGCAACTTGACTGCATAATCTAACATGAATTCTCCATTAACAGAATTCATCCTGTATCATTTTTACATTTCAAAAATAAAATATCATTTTACTTTCCATGGAATGATAGAATGTAACTAGTTTATTGAAATTTTATTGGTTCATATTTATTTGGCTCATAAATATTATTTTGTCTCACAAATCCTCTTAAAGAAATGTAAATGTTGAAAAGTTTAAAATTCTATTAGCACAATTTTTTTGCAATCTTTTTCAACTTAAATTTAAATGGAATTTGAGAACTTGTAGATAGAACTTTAACTAGAAACACAAAACCATAGTATTCTACCTTGATTTTGAACAAGTAGGTAAAGAATGCCAAAATAAAAATTAGCTTACCTTAAGTAGTAAATTCAGATTACTACTAAACCAAAACCTTAGTGTACAAAGATTATTAATGACCTTTAAGGTGGAATAGTGCTTGAGTATCAGAAATATTTAAGGGAATTTTTTAGATTCACTGATTTTAATCATTTTCAAAGGAAAATTAACTTTATACCTTAAAGTGAATTTAGATTACATACAGTTATATTACAATCATAAATGCCTACTTTCTAAAGTTTAGACTAATCATGTGATAAAATATTCATTTTGTATCTAGTAGATCCACTTAACTGCTGAAACTTCTAACAATTATTTTTTCAATAAATTTCCAGCAATATTATTGTGAAGATTATTATACTTTATATATTATATTTGTGTTGAAAGAAAATAAGGCTAAAAAATGTGTATAGCTGAATTATTTATGCTATGTTGCTAAGAATTTATATCTTTTGTTTTATACAATAGAAAAAATAAGTATAGAAAATATTCATAGAAACATGGTGAACATAACCAAGATTTTATAAGTACTTTTTCATGTCTAGAAATTGAAATAATTCTTTATAATTTTGTATGGGCACATTTCTGAACATTTGCCAAATATAATATAGCCATCTAGAACAGTGATTTGATTTAGTATATTCTTAAATTCTTCTGCATGTCTAACTGAAAATTTTGGGGAAAATAATTTTTCATTTGTTTAAACTCTTTATTGATTTATTTTGAATTTAATAGAATATACTTAGTTGATAATGTTTAATGTAAGCGTCAGAATATGATATGCTTATTACTCAACTATTAAAGCCATGACGATTTTTTTTCCTGTTTTATTTGTAGAAAAAAAAGTCTCTCAATTTGTCTATTTTTTTAAATTTGTTCTTTTTAGACATACATGACAATAGAGTGTATTTTGGAATATTATACATACATGGAGTATAACTTCCCATTCTTGTGGTGGTACATGATGTTGAGTTACACTGATTGTGTATTCATATATAAACACAGGAAAGTTATGTCCAATTGAAGCTATGAATTTTTCTCAATACTCTGCCTATTTTCAGGCATTCCCTTACTTTTTTTTTAATTAATAGAATTTATTTTCAGAGCAATCTGTAGATCAAAAAGCAAAAAGTACACTTTTCATATATTCTTTTTCCTCTTCTCCCCTCACCTCCCCCCTCCAGTTTGTCTTATCATTAATTTCTAACATTAATGTAAGATACATTGTAATGATACATTTGTTGCAGTTGATTAGCCACATACTGATACATTATATTAACTAAATCCATTAACTCTAGTCCATAAATCAGAGTTCTCTATGTTTTATAGTTCTAGGGTTTTGACAAATTCATAATAACACATATTCATAATCATCATCACAACACATACAAAATAATTTTACTGTCCTACAAATCCTGTGCTCCCAAATAGCTCCTCTTTCCCTCCCAATCCCTCGCAACCACTAATCATTTTATGGTATCTATAATTTTGTCTTTTCCAGAATGTCATCTAGTTGGAATCATATAGTGTGTAGCCTTTTCAGACAGTCTTCCTTCACTTTGCATTATATATTTAAGATTCTTTCCTATCTTTTTATGTTTTGATAGCTCATTTGTTTTTATTGCTGAGTAATAATCTATTCTATGAATATACTAGAGTTTGTCCATTCTCCTATTAAAAAATACCTTGATTGTTTCCAGCTTTTAGAAATTATGAACAACTGCTCTAAGCATTCATGTACATATTTTTCTAGGAATATAACTTTTCAACTCTTTTGAAGTAAATACCAAGGAGCTCATCACTAAATCAGATGGTATTAATATGTTCAGTTTTGTAAAAAACTGCCGAACTGTCTTCTAAAGTGGCTCTTGAAATGAATGAGAGTTCCTATTACTCCACAACCTCACAAGAATTTGGGGTTGTCCGTGTTCTGGATTGTAGCTATTCTGATAGGAATGTAGTGGTATGTATGTGTTTTAATTTGCAATTCTCTGATGAAACATAATGTCATTTAGGCATATAACCCATTTTGAGTGAATTTTTGTGAAAAGTATAAAATCTCAATCTAGATTTTTAGTTGATATCCAGTTGTTCCAGTACCAATTATTTAGCATCTTTTCATATGTTTATTTGCTATCTATACATCTTCTTCAGGGAAGCATCTATTCAGATCTTTAGTCCACTTTTTAATTTAGTTGCTTATTCACTTTTAAGAATTCGTTGTGTGCTGGGATTGTGGCTCAGCGGTAGAACGCTCGCCTAGCACAAGTGGGACCAGGTTCGATCCTCAGCACCACATAAAAATAAAGGCATTGTGTTGTGTCCATCTACACCTAAAAATAAATATTTTTTAAAAATAAAATAAAATAAAATAAATCTGTGTGTATATTGGATAAGAGTCTTTTTAAATCAGATATGCCTTTGCAAATATTTTCTACTAGTCTGTAGCTAGAATTTAATTTTCTATTATTCACATACAAAAAAAAATTGATTTTTTAAATTTACTTTTTAAATACACAACAACAATGGAATGCATTACAATCCTTATTACACATATAGAGCACAATTTTTCGTATCTCTGTATATAAAGTATGTTCATGCCAATTTATGCCATTATACATGTACTCTTTTTTGCATTAAAATTCTTAATACACATATACACCACAATTTTTCATATCTCTGTTTGTATATAAGGTATGTTTTCACCAAATTCAAATCTTCAATGAAAACTACAGAACCCTACAGAGAGAAATCAAAGAAGACCTTAGAAGATGGAAAGATCTACCTTGCTCATGGATAAAAAATTAATTTTAATGATGTCAAATATCATTTTTATTTAATGGATATTGTTTTTCATAAATAAATATTGTTTTTCAACACCTAAATACTCAAAATCAAACTCAAGGTTACCAAATTTTTCTTTTGTTACCTTACAGGATTTTTATAGTTTTGCATTTTACAGTTAGGCATATAATCCATTTTGAGTGAATTTTTGTGAAAAGTATAAAACCTCAGTCTAGATTTTTTAGTTGATATCCAGTTGTTCCAGTACCAATTGTTTAAAACAATATTCTTACTCTGTTAAATTGCCTTTGCTCCTTCGCAAATATCAGTTGACTATATTTGTATCTATTTCTGATTCTCAATTTGATTTCAGTGATCTATTTGTTTATTCTTTTGCTAATACCACAATATTCAATTATTACCTTTATAGTAAGTCTTGAAGTCAGATAGTATCAGTCCTCTGGCTTTACCTTTAATAAATACTTGTTGGCTATTCTGGGTCTTGGCCAGTATCTATATAAACTGAACAATCAATTTGTCAATATCTGCAAAACAATTTCCTGGGATTTTAATTAGTATTATCTTGGATCTATAAATTAAGTTGGGTGAACTAACATATTAACAATATTAAATCTCCCTATTCATAAATATAAAAATCTCTATTCAAATATTTGTAGTTTTTCTCATACACATTTTGTAAATGTTTTGTTAGATTTATTTAGAAGTACTTTTGTTGCATTGTATTCTAAATTTCAAATTCCAATTGTTCATTACTGACATGTAGAAAACAACTGACTTTTATACATTAATCTTCTGTCCTACGTTTTAGCTCTAATCACATAACAATTCCAGAATTACTTTTCTTAATGCTCTGGGATTTTCTAAAAAGACAATTATGTCCTCAATGAAGATATTTGTGTTTTCTGCTGTTGTTCTGGTTCCTTCTCAATCAATAACCTATATTTTATCTTTTATTTTTTCCCCCAGGGATTGAATCCAGGGGTGCTTAACCACTGAGCCACATCCCCAGCCCTTATTTTATTTTTATTTTGAGGCAGGGTCTTGCTAATTTGCTTAGCCCTCACTAAGTTGTTGAGGTTGGCTCAAACTTACAATCCTCCTGCCTCAGCCTCCCAAGCTGCTGGGATTACAGACATGCACCACCATGCCCGGCTAGGGGTGTGTGTCTGTGTGTGTGTGTGGGGGGGGTGTCTGTGTGAGAATATTATGCTTTGTTATATTATATATAATATGGATATATATTATGCTTTTTATCAAGTTAAGCAAGCTCCCTTCTATTCCTAGTTTTTATCATAAAAATGCATTGGATTTTGTCAAGTACTTCCATGTTTACTGATGATGAACATGTGTTTTTTTTCTTTTTTTCATCTGGTGACATTCTGGATTACCTTAATTGATTTTCAAATTTTGATCTAGACTTGAATACCTGGGATAAATCTCACTTGGTCATCATATATACCTTTTTAATTTTCACTTTGTTGGTTCAAGTTACTAATATTTTGTTGAGGACTTTGCATCCATATCCATGAGACATATTGGTCTATGGTTTTCTTGTAATGTGTTCGTTTTCAACATTTGTGTAATTTTGCCCCCCCCCCCCCCAAAATAAGTTAGGAAGTGTTTCCTCTGCTTCTATTTTCTGGAAGACATTGTGGAAAACTGGTAGAATTTCTTAAATGATTGGTTGAAGTTGCCCATGAAACAATCTGTACTTCCTGCTTTCATTTCTGGAAAGTTTCTAATTAGTGATTTGTCATTTTAAATAGAAATGGCCCTTTTCAAGTTCTCTCTTTAATCTTAGATGAGTTTTTTGTAGATTGTGTCCTTCATAAAATTGACTCATTTAATCTAGATCATCAAATTTATAAGCAACAAATTGTTCAGAATATTCCATTACTATCCTTTAGATTTCACTTAAATGTCTGGCTCCACTTCCATTTATGATATTAGTCATTTGTATCTTTATTCTTTTTCTTGGTTAGTCAGAACTAAAGATTTAACAGCTTGGGTTTGGGGTGTAACCCAGTGGCAGAGTACTTGCCTACCATGCAGGATGCTCTGAGTTCAGTACTACAAAAAAAAAAAAATCAATTTTATTGGGTTTTATACAGACTTTATGTACCTTGTGTGGTTTCCATTCTATTTGTTATTTTGTATTTGTTGAGACTTGTTTTATGGTATAAAATGTTATTTACTTTGATGAATATTCCATGTGAACTTGAGAAGAATATGTAATCTCCTATTGATGGATACTCTGTAGATATCAGATTCATTAGATTGATGGTGCTGTCAAGATTTATTATATCTTTACTGGTTTAATGCTGCTGAATCTTTCCCTTTCTGGTGGAGGGGTGTTAAATTCTTCAACTACTATAGTAGATTCTTACTATAATAGTGATATTTCTACTGAAATGGTGATTCCAACGATTATAGTGATATCAGTTTTTGTTACATGTTTGTAAGCTTTGTTGCGATTCACATTCATTCACATTAAAGATTGTTATGTCTTTTTGGTGGGTTGACCATTTATTATATAGTAGCCCGCTTTAGCAATGATAACTTTCCTTCTTCTGAAATCTCTTTATTCAGGTGGTATCATTATCCACATTTTGCAGATGAGAAAAAAAAAAGCCTCAAAAAGGTGCAGGTATCTGTTCAAGGCTTATTCATCCCTGCTTATTCTCCTTTTAAAGGACTAAATGGGGTGCCAAGTGTGAGCACTTTATAAGCTCTGAGAGTCGAAGATGCCATCACTGGCTGGGTTTCTGTTCTCACGATTAAAAGGCTCAGGGGTCACTCCAGTTGAACTGGGCTAACTGGGCTGCACAAAATAACCACATAAGAGACACAAATACCTTTTTCTTTGGGGTCGCTGTGATGGCTCCTCTGACCTTAAGGGTCTGCAGAAAAAGAGAGAGCGAGAGCACTGCTGACCCCTTTTATTGAGGGAAGCTATTCAAATGAGGCAACGGGTGAGGTTTCAGGGGCTGAGTATCTTCATGATGTCCCCTGTCAGCAGGTTGACTGACTCCTGGGTAGGCCACACCCAAGGGCACAGTAAGAGAAGGGGACACACACAAAGTACTTCCATGGAAGATTCTATCCTAAACAGGGCAAGGGGTTATATTACAAAGGAACAGGTGAGCGTAGCTTCACCCATGGGGCTGTAGCAAGACACACCCATGCACGAGACACAGACCACATTTCTGTGACTGAGCGCCTCAGCACCCAGCCGGGGAGTGTGACCCAGTCATGTGTAAGGTTGGTCTCCCACAATCACTGCTGGTATTCTGCTGTAACCCATGTCTCTCTTCCTCAGCTGGTGCAAAGTAAGGCCGAGTTCTTTCACTCATCCAACAGTCAGACAGGGATCTCAGGTTTCACTAGGCCCCTTCTCAGGCTCTTTCTACAGCTCCATTTTCTCTCTTCCTGCTTCGAGATCTGAACCTCAACTGATCTGGGTCCCTCCTTCACCCTGTGTCATTCCACAGTGCATTTCTTCAGGCTGCCCGCCCTTCGTATTACGTATATGTGCCTTAAGTTTGAACATAATCCTTTCCAACTTCTCAAATCAGATCCAGGGCCAAATAGCCTGAAGTTGGGGGCTGAGGATCATTTGCTCCACAGCAGCTTGTCCTCAGGCAAGGGCCAGCTGACTGCTCTCTCTACCTTCCACCAGGCTGGGTTCCCTCAGAGTACAGAAGCCCTCCAGTCCCTGAACCCCAGAATAGGTCCTGTTTGGTCTCCCAGCATATTTGAAAGCAGGATGCCCATGTCCTTCAGAGGAGACCTGGGCCCCACCAACAGGTGTAGCCACAGGCAGGGTCCCATAGTGAGCAACACATGTCCCAAGGTCAGTTATTTCTTCTTAGCACTTCATATTTAGGAAGAAAATTTACTTTTTTTAAGGACACATTCTGGTTAAAAAGATACCTAATTCACATAGCTAAATTTACCACCTCTGTCTGTAGCAACTGCATTTACATTTATGATGACTTATGTTTCCTCCAAAAGCAGTAGATGGGTGATCTGTAATCTCTTCCCCCCTTTTTCTTGGCAAGATTAGGGATTCTCCCAAAACAAAGTCTGTGGCAAAGTGGTCAATGTCTCTAGGTCCAAAATATGATCACTGCCAGCTACAGGGAAATGCCAATTCCCTACCAAAAGCAGACTGTCTCAGGTAGCTCCTCACAGGTGTCAATGAGGGAGCACACCAGATGTTGCTCAGATGTTGCCTCTGGCTACACACGACTACTTGATAGGTAGCCTTGGGGACACAGCGAACACTTCTTGTTAATGCAGAAGATGACTGTCCTAACATCAAAGCCAGAAGATGAGACCCAGGAGCAGCAGACTGCCCCCTTGGTGGCCTGTACCTAACCACACCTGTGTAGGGCTCAGTGCAGCCCCTCTCTCTGGAGTCACCTGGTACTCTCCCAAGTGCCCTCAAGGCCCATGGGTCCCTGAGACTGAAATTCCCATTCCCACATCAGGAAACAAGACTCTACAAGAGCCTTGAATAGGTTATTTTTATTTGTTGCTTTCTATATTTGTCTGTGAACCAGCTCTAAACTTCCTGCTAGGAGAAAAAATGGAAAGTGCCGAGGCCCAGTGTTGAGATCTGCTGAGCAGCAGGTTCCCTGTGGCTGGCACTCACATCATGCCATCCTGTCCCTATGGCACCAGAGCCCTAATGCTTCTGCTCTCCCCACTTCCACCAAAGGATCTAATAGCCCATTAGGGTCTGGACGATTCACTGTCCAGAGCCTTCTGATGTCTCCTGCCCTCTGTGTCAGATGCCAACTTCTGGCATTGGCTTCCAAGGTCCCTGTCCCTTTCATCTGCCCTCACAAACCCCTCGGTGTCTTGTTCCTTCCTCTCTGCCTCTGGCTACCCACATTTACTTACTTCATGGCAGATCCCTAAGTGGTCTTCTCCTTTATTTCTCATCTCCTCCCCAAGATGTTTTCCTGTGTGTGAACCTAGCAGATGGTCCATAATTAAACTGTCTGGACTCACCCCTCCCGGCTAACTACATCTCAAGACACATCCTTCAAAAACTTTATCTAATCTCAGTTTTCGCACCTATAAAATGGGGGTGATATGTAATAGTGGCGTTATGTGTCAAGTTAACAGGGTGTCAGGCCTAGAGTACATTTAATTCTTATTAATGAACTTTGGCCGCTGGTACAGCCCTGGAGCCCTATATTCCTTTCTCTATATCCATGCCCTTCCAGTCTGTAAATTTGTATAATTTCTGTTCTTAAAATGTGAGAAATGCATTTAAAGCAATGACATTTTCATGAGTCAGGTTGAGTTATTTATCCATGCACTAGTAAGAAACATTTCTGAAGCCCCACAATGGGCTACTATGTGCAGTCACAGACAGTCTGATATTGGCAGTTGTGGACAAGGCCCTGTAGGGGTCCAAATAGAGAAGTCAGTCCTGTTGGGGACCCAGATTTCATAAAAGGCTTCTTAAGATTCTTGAGCTGAATCTTTAAGGGGTTTGAATTGGCAGATAGGAGTTAGGAAATAAGAAACATGTTTGAGCCTTCCCTTGAAAGGGTCAGAGTGGATTGGAGATGTAGCTCAGGGGTAGAGTGCTTGCCTAACATGTGCAGATCCCTGGACTTGATCCTGAGGATTGAAACAAAATAGTCACGAGTTGATGGAACCCAGCCTACAAGTATGGAGGGATTAATTCATTGATTTTTATCATTGTGCCTAAAGTAGGCAATAAAATGCAGTGAACACAACAAACAACAAATTTATTACTTTTATCACAATTCCAACACAAGAAAATTAAATTAAATTGAAAATAGGTGAATGAAACAGGCATGGGCTTGTGATATCAGCAGCTCAGGAGGCTGAGAAGAGAAGGATTTCAAGTTCAAAGCTAGCCTCAGCAACTTAGCAATGCCTTGTCTTAAAATAAAATACAAAAAAATAAAAATAAAAAATAAAGTGGTGTGGATGTGGTTCAGTGGGTGAGCACCACCAGTACCAAAAAAAGAAAAAAAGTGAAAGGTGAATGAGGAAAACAAGATAAGAAAAAAGAACAAGAAAAGATACACCAGAAGTAAAACTGGTTCCCAAAATGCCTGCTGGATGTCCTATACACTCGCCAGAGCCCACAAACTGAACTGTGAGCTTTCCAGCAGCCAATTTAAAGATTAGACATCAAGCTGGGAACTCATGGTATCCATACATAAACTCAAAAGAGTGCTCAGAAAATTTGCAATTCCTGGCACTAAGAACAGTAACTTCTTCTTGAAGATACTCAGGAAGAAAAATTACAGAATGAGGTGTGTTTTGTTTAGCTGTTTATCATATAATCAAAATACCTGAGATGAACAACTTAAAGAAGAAAAGTTTATTTTCATTGTTTCAAAGGTTTTATTTCATGACTGGCTGATTCCACTACTAGGGCCTGGGGTGAGGCAGAACTTCGTGGCATAAGGGCTTGATGGAAGAGGTCAGGGAAAAGATAAAGTACCCAAGAGCATGCCCACAGTGGGACCTACTTTCTTCAACCATGCCCCACCTGCCTACAGTTTCCACCATCTTCTAGTGGACCATTCAAATTTTAATCTATCAAATGGACCAGTCCACTGCTGAGCGTAGATCCTTCATGAGCAACACATGAGATTTGGGGAGGGGGACATTCCAGATCTAAACCATAACAAGTTGATTGAGATCCTACACTTAGTCCCTACTGAAAATATCACAGCTTTTCATAGAGTTCCAGGCGTGGCAGAAAAACTATAGAAAATACCAGCCCACAGATGGAAAAATCCTCTTATCTCCAAATGAAAGTTAATGGCACAACACTGAAGTGCAATTTAGATAAAGTAATTACTGAGGGTGGGCAGGGGACCAAACACAAATCATACCCAAGGATAGTGATTTCTTCCCTGTCTAGAACCTGCCAAGGCCAGGCACTTGTACCCTCTCTTTGTCCCTACCAACATTTTCTAGCATATAGACTCTTAAGCCTGTGGAGTAGAAGTAGAGCTCCCAGGTATCCTGCAGTGTCCTTGAATGAGAGAAGTCCCTGGGCCCAGAATATCTTTCTGAAGAATGAATGTCTTCATCAGCTTTGTGTTGCAACAACAGAATACCTAACACTGGGTAATTTATAAAGAATAGAAGTTTATTTGTCTCATAGTTCTAGAGGCTGGGAAGCCCTAAAGTATAGTGCAGAATCTGATGAAGGTCTTCTTACTGCATCATCACATGGCAAAGGGCATCAAATGTTGAAAACAAGGAAATGTGCCTGCTCATGTTTTGTTATGCCAGATTTGTGAACCCCAATAGACCTCCAGGAGCCGAATCCGATGCAAGCACACAAGAGTCTTTATTGCAAGCTCGAGCCTGGACTCACAACTTTTCCCGATGCAGCGGTCCCAGAGAATGAGTCCTGGTCCTTTGTTCAGTGAGATTTTATAGGTTTTTTTGGGGGGGTACTCTATGTGTCACAACATCACACAGCAAATCATTCCATACCACGGGAGAGTCAAACAACAACTCTTAACATTGATTAGCACATTCACTGGCGGGAACAAGTTGGGAAGGGGTGATTGGTTAGTACAGGAGGGGGAATTCCTTTGAACTGATTGGTTTAAGCCACGAGGGGTGTACGTGCTGAACTACATGGTTTCCCAACATGTTATCAACCACCATAAACTACTGGGGGGTCATCTGGCATTCCAGGTATCTTCCCTGTCTCATGCTGATTGGTGGTTGCTAGGGGGGTTGCTATGGGTCCTCACCTAGCCTGACTGAGTCAGGGACACCTGGCGCCCCAGACCTCTCCTGTTATTTACAGACAAACAACTCAGCAGGGTGGGTATGTGCTGAGTGAGCCCAACCAGTTGCTTGCCACATATCTCACCGGGCATGGGAGCTGCCAGCCCCCCGGCCCTTCTCTGGCTATAACTAGGATGGGAATTTCTCTCTATGGAATCTGGAACATCCTTTATGAATGCAAAATTGCTTTGCCCAAGTTAAGTGAGGCCCCTGGCAGACACCTTCTTCAATGTGACACTAGAGAAACCCACAGCCCTCACTGAGTCCACCTGGAAATGAGCTGGGAACACAATATCAAGGAGTGAGGCCCAGTGTGACTAGGCTGCTCCACATACTTCTGTGGCCCAGCTGGAGACAGGGTGGTTTAGTCTGGCTGACAAGGTGAATCCACTTTCTAATGCAAGGCTGTGGCAGACACTTCCAGGACTCATCCCATTGGTCCTGACAATACCCTATGAGGGTGGTCCTCTAAACTCCTCCGTTTTCACACAGCAAATTGGGACTTAGAAAGTTACAGGCCATTCTCAAGTTCAGCTAGGTGGTGGTATCTTTGGGTTAGAAGGTTGGGAGCTTAGCTTGGGAGCTCCGCAGGCGCAGCACCTGCTGAGTAGTGATGAACCTTGAGTAGTTGCACACAAAGGTGGTACCGAAGTCTGGGTTCCTGCATACAAGACAGGCATGAACTGCTTCACGAGCTCTTCCTCCCTATTTGACTCAATGGTCTCTACAGATACTATCCATGTTCTGAGTGGGCTGATTTTCACACTGGGGTGGGACCAAGAATGGTGGGTTTAAAGATGGAAATAGCAGCAAACAGAAAAATGACTCCTTCCCATAAAGTGAAGTAAAACCATTGCAGAACAGTTGTCCTCAGTGTACACACACACACACACACACACACACACACAGGGTGGGGAGGAGAGAGTTGGAATTCTGGGCCATGAATGAGTGATCAGACATGAAGGCCTGCCTCAGCTAACCTTCCCTTTGCTACTCAGTGTTAGTCTTGGGCTTCTCTGGAAAAATCGCCAGAGGCTCTGGCAATAGGGCAAAGGCCCACCCAGTGTTCCTACACTTGAGCAATGGGGCACCCCCGAGATTTCCTGAGGCCTGAGCCTCAGCATGCTGTGGAACAGAACATCCCTCTTACTCCAGCCTCCCCAAGCAAGAGAGCTGGGACAGCTTTCTGAGGAAAGTGGGTACCTTTTTAATTTTTTAACCAGGGTTTCATGTTCTGTTTGAACCATCAACCAAGTGAAAGCACTTTCTGTAGTCCCTGTACCTGAGCCTTTTATTCACACAAGACCACTCCAGAGTCCCATGGACTGCTGACTGTCCCCCCCCACCCACCCACATCAAGTACACAACTGAACAGATTTTCACTAACAACCCCCATCATCCCTTGCCCAGCTTGGCTTTGAGGATTCAAAAACTGGATTCATAACCAGTCCCCCCTCACCAGCTTTGTGATGCTAGACCTACCTTTGTGCCTCTCATGGGTGCTCCAGTGTCCCCAGCTCTTCCCTGGGAATTAACTGTCACACCACTTCCTAGGATGTCATTGGGCATATATGCCCATGAATGCCTGTATTGTCTGTGAAACCCATAGACAGGATTCACAATTACAAGAAGGAGAGAAAGAATGAAACCTAACTCATTCAGGCCTGTGTCCCACACAGGGACCTGGGCAATGCCACTTTCCCTCTTGTTGGCAGTTCCCACTCTGATCTATAGCAAGTTTGAAGCTATTGGGATTCAGAGACTGTCACCCTCTAGCATAGAACTTCCCAAGACTTCTTGTGAGATTTCACATTGGCCCAAGTGCCTCTTCTCAGTCTAGGAGATAAGTAACCCACAGAGACCATAGCTTCCTGGTTCCCAAAGGCAGTACACCCCTCACGTGGAGGTGGATCAGACTCTTCCCTCTTGTGTCTAAGGAATAGAATTGGGCAAAAGTGATGGGATGTCACCTCCAAGATTGAGTTATGGGAAGTCTGACTTCTGTCTGGCTCCCTCTCCAGCATTTTCCCCAACTCTGTCTCCCTTTCAATCTTGATCCAAGGAATGAAATGATATGCAGTCTTTGTATACAACTTTGTGATAAACACCAGTCCTCCCATCAGAAAAGTGTTGAGTCTCAGCCAAACTGGTTTTTTACCAGGATCACAGGCGTGAGCTCAGAGGCAGATTCTCCCAACTAAGCCTCAGTGGGGTCTGCAGTCAAAGCCTCCAGGGACATGGAGACAGAGGCATCCAGCTGAGCCACCTTGGACCCAGTTGCACATAAACTTGACCTTATAAATGCCCATGGCTTTCAGTTGTGAGTTAGGGGGTGGTGATCCACAACTCTGGACATTGAGTGCAGTCTCCAGGCTGTGTGGTGTGCCCTAACCTATCCCTATCTGCCCAGGCCCTCCAACCATATTGGTCTTTTATCCATCCTCCTCTTGTGGCCACATTGAATCAGGACTTCCAATTTCTATGTGGCCATGCCTTCCCCAACACACTGTTCCCAAAATGAGCAGGACTGGCTTCCTTTTGTCATTCTAGTTCCTGCAGCAATGCCACATCACTGAGATGGTTCTCAATCCCTACCTAGTGACTCCAGCTTTCCTTCACACTGGGCCCTATTTTGGTCTGGCTCTTGTTCTTTTCTTTCACTTGCATCTGCTTTGTGATTTTGTGCACCTCCACCTGCATACGTGCAGCTACCAGAGGGTAGGGCTCATGGTGGTGATTTTCAGAGCCTGTGAAGGCCCAACATGACCCTTAGGTAGGGTGAGTGCTGGAATACAGGGATGAGTGAAGAAATGAATTCAGAAACCCCCTGCCTCTTAGTTGCTCCTACTATGCACAGGAATGCTAATGATGGGAGGTCCCATGGCATGGGACACTTTGGACATACCATGACTATGGGCCCTCTGAGCATGGACAATACTGCAACCCCTGGTGGCCAGCATCAGCACTATGCCCCAGGGAGGAAACCCCAAATCAAAACCTTGACCTGGTGTGGGTATTCCCAAGGCAATGAGGTCTCAGGATCCCTGGCACAAAGTAGTAAATCCTCTAAATTCCAGGGAAATCAGAGTCTCCCTTGTTTCTTTTTTCCCTCTGCAGGACCCAGAGTGTTGTCCTCATTTCAGGCAGGGCTATGACCCTGGCCCCATACCCAAATGAGGATCATTAGATTTCAAAAGGACAGTCCTTTCATTGGACCCAGTGTTATGGGCCAGGCTATATGGGCAATGACCAAACAGATCCCATTGTACCTTGAGACTCCATATCATGTAACAAACGCTTCTCCCATGGGAAAGCCCCGCCTCTGTACCTATTAATAGTTATCTAGCATAACATACTTGGCAACACAATAGCAATTCTTATACAATGTAAAATTGTTCTTTTTGGTTTCCATTTTTCTTGGGCAATGTACCTTCTCAGAGACCGATTGTCTAGACTTAGTAACTATTTTCTAACTTGTACTGAACTAGGGTCATTTTGACCCACTTCCCTTCTTCTTGCTTGCTGCTATGCCAACCTGGAAAGTCCCATGGGAAATACCAACGTAGCCATTGCATTGTCTTGCTAACTGCCTAATTCAGTTTCTGTACCTGCTTGCTTGCAGCTACATCACCCCAGATGTGGTTTTTTGCCTTTAAATATTCTAAAATGTTCAGGCTCGGGGCTGTTCCTTGCAGAGACAGTTATGGGAGTGCGGGGAGCAGTCACTGGCTGTCTGGCTAAATAAAGACTCTTCAATTCAGACAAAACTGGGACGTGGTGTGTTTTCTGAGTGACCTGCCCCATGATACCAGGAGGAGTGGTCTAGTCTAACAACCCTCTGCACAATCCAGGTCCCTATTCCCCCAAACCCCAAGCTTCTTGCTCTTGAGAAAACCCGGGAAAGGAAGATAATTTTCCAAGGATCATGATAGGCAAGTGATTCATGGATGGTGAACTGTCACCATCAGAAACTACTGCGAGCATATATGGACCTTGCATCCCTGGCTCATGCACCTGGATTTTTTTTTCCACATTGATTTTTTAAAGGAAGTGAGGCTTTCTCATGTGGCACCCCCACACTAAGGTGTCTCATACTTACTTCTTCCATGGGAACAAGTGGTGGGCAATGGACCTCATACTATGTCTTTCAAGAGCATGCTGGGGCATCCCCAGCCCATCCTGACCCTAGGGAACCTTGGGGACATCCCACAAACAGCATAGCATTTCTCCACTTCACATGCAAAGATCCCAGGTGAGAGCCCTACATTCCACTCTGGACTCTGCCCCTGTCATGTGCCTTGAACAGTCCTACCTCTTTCCTGTCACAGTTCTTGATTGTCCTTCTATGGTTAGTTCATGGAACCCAGGGGGCTTGTGGCCCACCCTACCCTGCTGGGATCAACTGTTGAGATTCTATAGAGAAAGTTGTGACACTGTGGAATATGTCTGGGAACCTTTGTATGATGGAAAGTCCTACCCTCCAGGTTTTCATCTTCAAGGTAATGTGTAGAAAGGGAGCCAGAAAGGTTCTGCCAGATAGAGACAGGTGTGAGAACTGACTGAGCCTCAAAAGGTGCCCAGATCTCTGGGTGCAGAGTTAGTTTTATGTGGAATTGCTGGGGACCCTGAAGAAAACCTATTTACCTTTATGCAAAGAGACAGTGGACTCCCTCAGTCTGGTCATGCTGTTGTGCTTCTCAGATCCCTGGGACATCCTAGGTGTGTGGAGGTGGGGAGTCCACATAACATCCCAGGCTGCACCTGGGCACCTCTATCTGGACTTGAAGCATGTGTATATGCCTCAGGGATCATCAGAACAATGTAACCCCCTCTGAAAGTGGGCTTAAAGACAATCAGGTCTGAATTAGTCCTGCCCTCTGGACTCCCTAGTCCCTGTTCTTTAGGGACTAGGGAGTCCAGTTCTTAGCCCACAGACTGGGCCCATTCAGATCCCAGGAGAATCCAGGTAGTGTTTCTACCTCTAGCCTTCATGACCCACAAGACAGTGTATGGATGGACAAAATCAGATTCCTCTGCACCATGGGGTTGGCCCCAGCCCACTTCTTAGCATGCTCACGGTCTGTACATTGGCCTGTAGAGACCTGGAGAAGGAGGGAACCCACAGGCTGGGACCCAAGACCCTAGATCCTATGATCAGAGCAGTCCACTGACATGAACAAACAGGTCATAGCACATAGTCATCACTCCCTGTTACTGAGAATTCAATTGAGACACCTGCAGAGTTGAAATTGATCTGGTATTCTCAGTAGTGGGGGTAAACTGCATCCAATTACAATGATGGTTTTCACAAAAACATAAATTTTTTAGAATTTCACTTACCTCACATTCCCAGTAATCAGGTTCATAAAAATATAAAGTAGAATTTCTTTTCTGGGGCCTGGGGAGGGCACTAGAATTCAGTATTGACAGCAAGATGAGAGTCCTGGGGATGGATGGTGGTGATGGCTGTGCAGCAACATGAATGTACTTAATGCCATTGAACTGTGCACGTAAAAATGGCCAAAATTACAAAATGGATGTTTCGTGTATTTTACACAATTACAAAATTAGAGAAATTGTTGATTTACTCCTTGGGGTTGTTTGTGTTGTGATGGCAGAGACTGTGAATTTATAGAAGAGATTTTATTTCTCAAAGTTCTGGAGGTTGGAAATCCAATATCAGGTGCCACATTCTGAGAACATTCTTGCTGTGACCTCCTGTGTCAGAAGGTAAAAAGGGTGGGACAAGGGCTGCTTTGAGAAGCCTCCTTTGGAAGGACCTTAATGCCATTCTCAAGGAAGGAGTCTCCATGGCCTAAAGACCTCTTAATGACCCACCTGTTAACACATCATATTCAGGAGACACACATTGAAAGTATAAAACCACTAAGCAGAGACAAACACAATGATATAGCATGGTCCTGCTGTGCCTTCCCAGGGCCCCTGTCCTCCTGTGCAGCAGTCCCCTCACCCTGACCAGCTGTTTCAGACCGGAAAGCCCAGCATCCGGGCGAGTCCACACGGTCCCACGGCCACGAGGGGGCAGCCGCAGGCCTCACACTAGGGAGTTTGTATCTAGGTGAGGATCTTGTGGCAACCTACCTCACCAGCTGAGGTGACAGGCCAGCAGGCGGAGCGCGCGGAGGGCACTGCCCCCAGCAGGCCAACCCTAAGGGGAAGCGGAGCCTATGCCAGGGCTGACTTCATGAACCCTAAACCATGTGCCAGCAACTTTTTTAATCTGTTCACACATTTTCCCTGTCTTCCCAATCCCTACACGGAGTAGATTTTATTATTACATTCTTTGTTACCATGGTGGAGGGAGGCACACAAATTGAGCAAGGGACATAAGGTTTTTTCACCCAAAATGCCTGGCACCAAAGTCTGGCTTTTCCCCTCTTTTTACCTTGTTGTGTATAACCATTTTTCATGTTGTTTTTTCAGCCACATTGAAATACAACTCACATACCATAAAGTTCAACCATTTGAAATGCACAATTCACTGGTTTTGAATATTTTCACAAACCTGTGCACTCACCATTGTAAACTAATTAGAACAATTTCATCACTCCAAAAAGGCAGCTTTTTAGCTATTGCCCCCAGCTGCCCAGTGACCCCCAGCTTCCCAAGTGGCACCCAGGCCCAAGTCACCACTGATCACTTTTCTACCTCTTACCTTTAGGTCATTAGAGCACTTTGAGTTAAGTTGTGCCTAGAGTGTGAGGTGGGGCTCCAACTTCATTCTCCTGTGGGTTTGAACCCTGTTGTTCCAACACCATTTATTGAATCCATTTTTCCCCCATTGAGTGGTCATGGCCCCTTTGCCAAAAGCCAGTTTCCCGAAAGTGCTGTCCCAGCCTGTTCTGGAGGACGACGCTGTGTGAAGTTTGCACAGGGCAGTGCAGTCAGAGCCTGGTGCGTGGGGGCTCCAGAGGGCAGAGGGTCAGGGAGGTTTTGTAAGAGCTGCTGTGCTGCAAACCAGGAGGACCTGGTGGAGACACAAAAGTGTATCAGAGTGAGCTCAAGACTAACTGCAGGTCTGGATGGCTGTGGGGAGGGTGGGGCAAGGGCAGCAGGAAGCTGGTGTGGAAGGCTGGGGCCACGTGGCAGTCCTGCAGGCTGTGCCCAGAATTCCTAACTGGCAGCAGGGATCCAGGAAAGGACATGTCAGGGCTGTGAATTGACAAAGCTACCTAGTGTAGAAAGGTGGTAATTTCCAGGGGAGAGGTGAGAGACCCACTAGGAGACCCTTACCCTATGGCCCAGGGATGCGGAGGCCTGAACAAAGAAGTGGCAGCAGGATGAGAGCAGAAGTGTGGCCGCCAGGCAGAAGAATTTTTAAGGGGACAGCCAGGCATGGTGCCTGGTTGGATGGGAGGGTGAAGAGAAGGTGAAGCCTTGGGGCAGCTGCTTGGCCAGTGGCCACCGAGCCTGGAAATCACTCGTCCACATCTCTCAGGTCTTTAATTCTGTGGACAGTGTGATCTGTGGGTGTTTACTGTTTTATTAATTTTAGGGGGTACTGGGGAATTGCACCCAGGGGTGCTTCACCACAGAGCCACATTCCCAGGCCTTTTATCTTTGAGACCTGAACTTGGGTTCCCCCTGCCTAAGCCTCCTGGGTATCTGGGCTTGTGGGTGTGTGCCACAATAGCTGGCTCAGGTTACTATTTCAATGTTCCTCTTCATGTGGGAATGCATCTTTAAAAATGTTGTTTTTCCTGGGGGCCTGGGGATGTAGCTCAGTGGAAGAGCACCTGCCTAGCATGCCTGAGGCTCTGAGTTCTGTCGCAGCACCAGAAAACAAAACCACTTTTGCTGAGGGCAGTAGTCCTTGCCTGTAATCCCAGCAAATTGGGAGGCTGAGGCAGGAGAATTAGAAGTTGGAGACCCTAAGTAGGGGGGGTGGGAATGTGGCTCAGTGGCGAAGCACCGGGACTCCAGTTTCAAGGCCCTGGGTTCAACCCCAGCACTGGAACAAAAGAATATTTATTTATTTACTTTTAATTGACAGGTCGTTTCTGGTGCAGGCAGCTCTCCTGAACACCTTTCCACAGTTTCTGTTTGGGCGCTCAGCATTGGTGAGATTCATTTGGCAACTCCCTTTTCCCATAGATTTAATAATAGTTTCTGTAGATTTCAAAATGTAAATGGACAAGGCATATCCTTGATGATGGTAATACAGTCTTGAGTGTTTTTCAAGTTTCTCATGAGTTCAGATGTTGTAATTCATGGCTTTAAAACATAATGGTCTCCATGGTTGGGCAGGTGCTGGGCACTGGGCTTAAACATGTCACCTCGTTCAACCCTCACACTGGCTTTCATGAGATTATTCCCATTTAGAGATGATAAGGTGAGTCTCTGAGGGGCCAAGTGACTTGTTCAAGGTCATACAGCCAGGCCAGGCACAGGGGTGCACACTTGTAATCCCAGCGACTCAGGAGGCTGAGTCAGGAGGATCGCAAGTTCAAGAATCGCCTCAGCAACTTAGCAAGACCCTGTCTTAAAATAAAAAATATAAAGAAGTAAGGATGTGGCTCTGTGGTTAAGCACCTCTGAATTTAATCCCCGGTACCAAAAAAAAAAAAAAAATCCCACAGCCAGTGATGGCAGGGCTGGTCAAGGAGCTGTCTGGCTGCTGTGATGTCCCCTCCTGTGGACACAGACTTCCCTTGACATAGTGCAGGGCCTCTCTTCTGCCACCTCTGGGGAGTGGAGGCCAGGCCAGCCTTGCTGTACAGGGAAGCCTGGCCCTTTCACCTGGGCTGTGTAGGGCAGAGCTGAAGTCCTGCTGTGTCCTGAGCTTCTGGGACTCCTGAGTGCTGGGCTTCCCTGTGGGTCTCCTGCCTTTTCCTCTTGGAGACTGGCCTGTGAGATGCCTTGGAGATCCTGGGAGAAGTCCAGCTGACAGAGCTTTCTGCATAGTGGCAGATTTCCTACGACCTGTCACACCCACTATGAATCAACCAGTTTGATTTGTGGCTTGGTTGATTCACTCACTGATGTATAAACAACTCATTTGCCCCTTAACATGTGCCAGGCACTGCCCTGACCTGAGCTGGCAGGGGCCTGGGAAAGGCTTCTGGGAGGAAGACCAGCGAAGACCACTCTTGGCTGAGGGGTGGCCCAGGATGGGCTTTGGGAAGGAGCACTGATTTGGAGCGACACTTCCCACCTCTGCTTCCAGGTGCACGTTGACACCTGGGTTTCCTCCTCTGTAAATAGGGATAGCTGTCCCCACTGCAGGTTGCTGTGCTATTCCTTAAAATATTAACTTCCAGGCTGGGGGTGCGGCTCAGAGGTTGAGCCTTGCTTAGGGTGCCCAAGGCCCGCAGTTCAATCCCCAGCACCCACACCAGAAGTTTTAAAAAAAAAAAAAATGAGCTTCCATAAAGTAGTGAAAGACTCAGAGCTTTCACTCCTAGTCCTTTCCTGCTCCTTCCCATCATCTAGGGACACTTTCAATTCTTTCACCTTCCTCTGGTTATATTTCTAAATCCGTTGTGTCTGCTGTTCTTTAATCAACATTGTTATGCTACTTGGAGATGTAACAGTCTATCCTTACCCTTACTTTCTTCCAATATCGGTAGAAGCACAGTTTGGACTGTATCTCTGGGCATTGTTTGTTATTAAATTATGTGCACATTCAGAGCTGAGCTAGGGTAGTATTCTACTGTTACAGTTTCTTTTTCCTGGAATTAATAATTGCCTGACTTTTAAGAAGTCGATTGCTTTCCTTAGTACCTGTCACTGTATTTTTCTAAATGCTGCAACAGATCAGTTAGAAACATAGTAATCTAAAATCTCTCACCAACCAGTTTGGTTTCATAGAAGAGACCCAAGTGAGAAGGAAGGAGTTCTTGGTGTGGAAAGTGATGTGTGCTGAGGTAGAACCCTGGGGGCCCTCGTGTCCCCACCTGAGGGGCTTCCGACTTGGGGATGCAAGGTGTTGCTTCTTGAGTCTCGGGTCTCATGGCCTGAAATGAATAAGAACTCAAAGAATCAGAGCAGAGTCGATAAGTGAGATGATGGTAACCTGTCACTGAGCTTCAGAACGTGACTCAGGGTGACCTTTGGGGATTTCTTCTTTAAAATCTTATGATACAGGGCAGGAGCTGGGGATCAGCGGTAGGGCGCTCACCTAGCATGTGTGAGGCCCTGGGTTCAATCTTCAGCACTACATAAAATAAATAAATAAAATAAAGGTATTGTGTCCAACTACAATTGAAAAATAAATATTTAAAAAAATATTATGATACAATGTTAGCACAGTCAGTTGTAGACTGCTGTTTTTGGTGGTATTGAGGATTGAATCCAGGGGCACCCTATCAATGAGGCCGTTCACTGGCCCTTCTTATGTTTTATTTTGAAACAGGGTCTCTCTCTAACTGCTTCAAACTTGTGATCCCCCTGCCTCAGCCTCTTGAGTCACTGGGATTACAGCCTTGCGCCATCGCACCCAGCAAACATGACTGTTTCTAATGTACACAAGGCCCTGGGTTCAATTCCCAGTTCTTCCCTTCCCCCCATTAAAAAATAGTGGCTATTTCTAAATTCTGAAGTTGATTTCTTTCTATGTTTGACAGTTGAACTCTTTTAGGCTGGATACATTATTAGCTATGAATGATATTTCTGTCTTTCAAAAATAATCTGGGGAAGGGAGGGGGCATGGGGTAATTAATGATAGTGGAATGTGATGATCATTACTATCCAAAGTACATGTACAAAGACACGAATTGGTGTGAATATACTATGTATACAACCAGAGATATGGAAAATTGTGCTCTGTATGTGTAATAAGAATCGTAATGCATTCTGCCATCATATAAATTTAAAAAATTTACGTAAAAAATAAACTCAGACACATTCTCAGTGTGAAAAAAAATCTGATAGTGATTTTTACTCTTCTTGAAATATATCAGAGGTCATAATGGTGCACAGGGCAAGATGAAATGTTATTATTAATTAAGATATCGTGTTGAAGATGAAGGGGTTCACAAGAATGGCTAAAATGTGTACAGCAGAATGAGATTTGGGATGACAAAGTTCTGAAGTCTCATAGGCCTACATTTCTTATCTTATGAAACAAAAAGGTTGTTATTATATTCTCTCTGGTGATTAAAGATGATCCCTGTGTTTCATTGTCTGTATTCAGAGGAGATATTGTGACGGCTTCCTACCACCCTTAGATGTTGCTCTCCCTGTCCTTACCTGCCTTCTTTCTCTGGCCCTGTGAGCCATGGTTGGTGCTGCTGATGAAGCTGCAGTTACTGTCCTCTGCATGGCTTCACTCAGACTTGAAAACAGCTGTTGTCAGGTTTTTGTTTTCTGTTTATCAATCCAATGCCCTTAAGGCCACTTTCCCTCCAGGGCTGTTTTAATCCTGTCACTTCTCTAGTGAAGCACAGAGCTCTAGAATCTGTGCATACACTGATCCTGCCAGCACTGTCCCACTCCTTCATAGCCACCTGTTCCTGTCACCTCTGCCTTCTTCCTCACCTGACACCGCCATCCCTGGGACTGGTCAGATGGCTTCCTCTCAGACATGGCTGTTCTAAAACCATTTCTCAAGTAATAGATGCATGTGGTTAAAAAAAAAAAAAAATCCCTCAAAATACGAAAACGCAGGTCTTTCACATCCAGCCTTAAATGCCCCTGTTTTCTTCCACAGAGGCAGCCGCTCTTCAGTTTTTTGCATGATCTTCTGGTGTTGTCTACAACATGCATTCCCTGCCTCCCTGTGTTTTGAACATAAAGGGCAGGGTACCCTCTACACATTGCATCTTGTTCTTCTGAACAGTTTCACTTGAAGGTCTTTCCTCATCTGCCCACTGCCCAGCTGCATACAGCAGAGGGCGCCATTTGCCCAGAGCAGCCCAGGAGCTCAGACTGGATAATGCAGGGCAGAAACCCTGGCTGCACAGAGCTTTCTTGAGACTGTGACATCCACTGAGTGAAGCAACTGTAACCTCTCTTAATGAGGATGGGCATTTAGCTGGCTATCAGCCAAAAATTTGGTTTAAAGAACAATTGTCCTCAAATATGATTCTCAAAAGATTAGAATTTTTAGTGACTTTAGTGACAGTTATTTGGTGCTGACAACGCCACAGCCAGGGATGTCTAACTTGGTTTTGTTTCATCTCTCTGTAGGCCCTTTGTCACTGTGGGGAGCCAGAGACAGCCGACACTTCACGAGCTTGAGCCATGCGCTGCAGACACAGTGCTGTATCTCTCCTCCCATCAGCTGGTCAGGCCAGCAGTACAGACCCTACAGCTTCTTCACTAAATGTATGTAGACTGGCACACACTTCCACCTCCTGCAACAGGAAAGTAGGGGTGCTTTCCTTTATTGATTTTTAAAGAATTAACATTTTAGTGATTATTAAACTAAAAATGCATGTTCTTGTTCAAGTAGCTCCTAGAATTATCTCATGTGCCACAGCTGTATTTGGAGAGCGCTAGTTTACTTGGAGCCCCTTATTTGGGGCACCTGAGGCTTAAAGGTATTGAATTGTGCCCCAGATACCCTGCTGATTTAGAGTCACACCAAGAAGGCACACACTGTTTTTAGCTGGGCCTTAGCTGAGGAGATAGGACATCGCATCTTGAAAAGTTCAAGACACATCACTACTCACGCTTCCTATTTGTGATAGTGTTTGAAAGTGTGATCTGGACTAAATTAGCTTGTCAGGCAATCATTGAAGATGGAGTTCACAGTTTAGCAGTAGGTTAAATTTTGGATAACCAAGGCATTTCATGATCATTCTAGAATGTCCAGCAGATATAGAAAAATCAGAAGGGATTAGCTGGCCAGTGATCTGCTGCTCCAACAATGGACTGCCGCTCTTTTCACACAGCACCATGTCGTGTGCTTCCCCGGGTTGTGTGGTGACCGTGGAATTTTCCACTGTGAAGATGCGGATCATTTTAGTGTGGAAGTCTCGTGGTACCTGGATTAGTGGTGTAGTGACACAGAAACGAGGGTCAGGTCATGGGGCTGGAGTACCACAGGCTTGGTTGTACCTGTGGATTTAGGTTCAAGGAGAAGAGAGGTGGCTAGAGCTGGGCCCACTGGTCTCTCCCCCTCATGCCCACAGCCTCATTTTTTTCTGAGTTGACTCTTACCCTTAGAGGAGTATTTTAGACCCAGAGGCCTTGGGAATTTTATTTCTGATCATCTTTTCCCTGCTTGAAAAAGGCTCTTCTCCAACTCTTCTTGTTCGAGCGTGCCCCTCATCCTCACACACCTGCACTGTTGGCCCACATTTGCCTCTGACTCTCCAACAGCCCTCCTTGTCCTCAGTTATGTGGACTTATGAGGTCACTGCTCCTGAGTCCTGCTGAGCTGGGCTGCAGTGGGAGACCTCTGTGGAAGCCAGCATGCTTTGCTATTTCAGGAGTGTGAGGATGGCCTTAGGCCTGAGCCTAAGTGACTCCATTTTAAAAACTTCAGTTTGAAACCTGCAGTCTCACCTGGCATGCCTAAGGGAGCCCTCAGACACAAACAAGTCACTTCTCCCCATCCTGAAAAACAGAGTGAAGCCTCTGTCAGGCTGTTCTCCCCTGAAAAGAGGGAAAGGCGAGAAAATAAGGGAGGGACCACCAGACCAGATGTTTTAACCCCAGGGTGAATGTTGTCACTAAGAAATCTGGTGGTAACTGATAAGGATTGAAAGGGGGGTCAAAAGCCCCAAAATTTAGTATAAATAATAGAGTAAAGGAACAGACATTCAGCCAGCCAAAACAAGGATGCACCCAAGCTGGAGAGTCTGATGAGGATCTGGACTGACATCTCATCACTTGTCATCTTGTGCCTGATCCTTACCGCTCTCCAACTCTACAGCCACATCTTGACCCTGGTGAGAGCCGCAACTTCTTCCTGTTTCACCCTCTTCTCAGCCGGCCGTCAGCTCCATTCCAAGAGAAGCCTGCCTTGGTTCCTGACCTGATCACCACTGTCTGAGTGAGTGTGTATCTGCTGGACATAAAGCCTAAGGCTTCAGACTTTTGAACTTAGCATGCAGAGGGAATGTCTGTCATTAGCCTGTCATGATTAAGTGTGTTTTCAGTGCTTAGAATTAATCTAGAATCGTTTGCTGTGAATTGATTATGTATTGCAGTGCCTAGCATGAACGATTATCGTCTTCTTGATTAAGAACCTATAGAGTGAAATTTTATTGAGTGATTCTAGTGAATAAAGCATTGAAAAGGGCAGAAGTGCAGGGACATTCTTTATTTCTCCCCCTCGACTGCATATGTTGCAACTTTGCCCCTCGAGACAAGGAGGAAATGGCTTTTGAAATTCTAGATCTCCAAGACACAAAAACTCATGGGTTTTCCAAACTTACTGAAGAGGATGTAACCTTGTACTTTTTGAAACTGTCCCCTGTTGTAGAGTCCTCACTTAAATTCCATGGGTCCCATTTAGTAAGTGGTGTTACTTGCATGATTAAGAAAGAACTTGGGTTGGGGCTATGGCTTAGTGGTAGAGCATTGGTCCAGCTTGCACAAGGCCTTGAGTTCAATCCCCAGCACTGCAAAAAGTAAAAAGAGATCAGTCTATCAACGTTGATGCTACAATGGATTGTGCATGCGGTGTGTGTGCACATGCACACATGTGTTTCAAACATGAACTTCACTCACATAAGTGTAAGTTAACAGGTGTATAAGTTAACCTCATTGTCCCTCCAGAAAGTGTCAGAAAGAGTTGAAATAATAGTAAATCTAAATAGCCTTTGAAGTTCAACAGTCTTATACTTGATATTAAAATAGTAAAATTCATGTTAATAAAGAACTTAATTCAACGGGTGGGCATTAAAAAATCATAGTTGTGAATAATATTTATGAATGTGGGAAAATATTCACAGTGTAACAGTCAAATAAAATTGTGCCTATGCAGGACCTATATAAAGGAAACAAAAGCAATACAATAAAAAAATTTCTGATAAACATAAAAATTAAAATAACAAAAATATTACCACTTAAATTGATAAATTGAATAATAATAAAATGAATAATAATACAAAATTTTAGTTTTATCTAGTGAATCATAAGTTTCATAGAATTTATTTTTTTGTTTTTTTTTTATTTTTATTTTTTATTAGTTGCTCGAGACAATACAATGATCTTGACATATCATACATTTGATTCAAATGGGGTATTCTCATTTTTCCACGTGTACAGATTGCAGGATCACATTGGTTATACAGCCACGTATATACATACAATAATACTAGTGTCTGTTGTATTTTGCTGCCCTCCCTATCCCCCCTCCCTTCCCCTCCCCCATATCACCTCTCTCTACTCAATCTACTTTGACACATTTCTCTCTCTCACTCTTTTTTCTTTCCACCTCACACCAACATATATGTATTTTGTATAACGATAAGGGTCTCCTTCCATCTTCTGTGCAGGGTAATTGCACAGGAGTTCTATAGAATTTCAATGCCACTTTTTAACTTAAATGAATGATTAAAACTGTTACCTTGTGGGGTGCAGTGGCACACGCCTGTAATCCCAGCGGGTCGGGACCTGAGTCAGGAGGATTTTGAGTTCAAAGCCAGCCTCAGCAAAAGTGAGGCTCTAAGCAACTCAGTGAGGCTCTAAGCAACTCAGTGCTGTCAGATAGGCTGCTGACCTAACGTGAGACAGCAACTAACTAGCCTCCTCACCTGTCCCCAATTTCCTAGATGTGAGGCCTGTGGCTGCCTCTCTAGGCGTGGGACCCAGTGGACACGGCCCTGGATGCTGGGCTTTCCAATGGGAAATGGCTCCTCAGCCAGGGGGATGGGACTGCTGCCCAGAAGGACAGAGCCCCTGAAAAGGTGCCTGCCACTCCCCTTGCTTGCAAGGGGACACTGTGACATAGGCCAGGCAGGGAGAGTGGTGGCCCAGAGCAAGGCCCAGACAGAGCGCTGGATGGGCATTGCTTGTAAAATGACTGCTGTGGGTCAGGACACCAACAACCAATTGCCATCTGCCTTAATAGTCATTAGGAAAATATCGCTCACAACCATTTTTCTACCTCTATTATGTGACTGTATTCCATTCCCCATGCTTAAGGTCACAGGCATGTGTCGTTCTGTCTTGCTTCTGTCTCTTATCCCAGAGGCCCCTGGTACTCTTTGGGCTCCAGGACTGGAAGCTCTCTTACCATAGGGGTTTTCTGTAAATTGATTTTTTAAATTCAGTATATGTGACAGCAGAATGCATTTTGATTCATTGTACACTACTGCAAGAAAACTTTTCATTTCCCTAATTGGACACCATGGAGCATTGCACCCTATGTTACTCATCCATGTACCTGGGGGAATAATGTCCATCTCATTCCACCATCTATCCTGCCCCATACGTCCTCCCCTCCCCTCCCTCCCATTTGGTCAAAATTTCTCCATTTCTCACATTCCTCCCATTTGGGATCAGCATCCAGTTCTTAGAGAGAACATTCAGCCTCTGGGTTTATGGGATTGGCTTACTTCACTTAGCATGATAGTCTCCAACTCCATCCATTTACCTGCAAATGCTATCATTATATTTTCTTTGAATGCTGAGTATTAGTCCATTTTGTTTATATAGGACAATTTTTTTGTATCCACAGTAGAACATCTAGATTGCTTCCACAGTTTAGCTATTGTGAATTGAGTCGCTATAAACATTGGGGTGGCTGCATTGCTACAGTATGCTGTTATTAAGTCCTTTGGGTATAGACCCAGGAGTGGAGTAGCTGGGCCCAATGGTGGTTCCATTCCAAGTTTTCTAAGGAACAATAGAGTTTTGAACTGGCTGTTGGTCACCTGATGGTACTCCATGGGTTCCTCCAAGCCTGGCTTGCATCTGCCTCCCCTCATCCTCTGGGATGACCCAGAGGCTCAGTTGTGTCATCTGCAGTAAAGATGGCTTTCCTATGTCCTGTCCCTCATCAGCTTGCAGTGCTGGGTCTTCCCCCAAGATGGAACTGAGCAGCGGATGCACAGGCATTGCTCCAATGTCCTGCTACCTCCTGACATGGAAGGAACATCTCTGAGGTTTGTTGTATATCCAACCCCACCCCTGCTTTTTTTTAAATAACTTTATTTATTTATTTATGTGGTCTGAGGATCCAACCCAGGGCCTTGCACATGTGAGGCGAGTGCTCTAACTCTGAGCCATAACCCCAGCCCCCCCACCCCTGCTTTTGCTGTCTCTCCTTGAAGTCTTAAGTGACCTCATTCCACTTATTCTAACAAGACTTTAGACATTCCGCTTCTTCAAAACAATGGCTTTTCTCCTCTGATGGATACCCCTCATTCAACACCTACATTTGCAAGTTGCTGAAAAGATAAAAAAATTAGGTGCTATACTAAAATTCTCAGAACCGATGCTCTAGCATTGAAAATGCTGCAGACACACTTGGCTCCACCACGAACAAGCTCTGCCATTGACTTCAGGTCCTTCCCTGCTAGGAAAGGAGGCCAAGTGCTATCCAGATGCAGCTAATAGAATTATCTCTGTTCTCTGGCTTTGATTCTTCAGAATCAAACACACACACACACACACACACACACACACACACACACTCTCTCTCTCTCTCTCTCTTTCTCTCTCTCTCTCTCTCTCTCTCTCAAAGAAATAAAATTTGGACATCGGCACACATATCAATATGGTAAATACTAATTATTTACAGAAGAAGGTTCTAGACCACGTGTTTGCTTGACGTTACTGTTTTTATTATTTTCTCAAGAGGCTAGGAGCAAAGAGGATCCTGTGGCTGTCCTCCTTAAAGTCTTCCATGGCTCTTCCTTTCTGGCAAGTCTCATGGGTTGTACAGCCAGGAAGGGGAATGAATTTGGAGGCCAGAGCTAAGGACAGCCCAGCCTGTGAAATTAGATTTGGTGTTTTCTGGCACAGTTTGGAACACTGACCATCTGAGCCCAAAGATCTGTCCAGAGAGTCAATTTTGAAAACACTTGTCTTTACACATGAAAGGCACATCTTCAGGAAAAGATTAAAGGAAGGAAATGTAACTTATAATTACTGCTAAGCATGTGTGAGCAGTTGTGTATACTAACATGGCCCATTAAGAAGGCCAAATTTATGCCCTGTTTCCAAACCACACACACACACAAATTCTAACAATTAAAACATCCATGACACCTATCAAATAATTGCCCAAAAGGGGTAAAATTATATGTATAGCAAAGGAATTTCAGAATACGCTGCTGAATTTGTAAAATGAATCAATTTTTAAAACCCGTCAATATGATGTCTGTGGGTAAGGTACATCAAATATATGTTTATTCAGTGCAAAGTGTTTGTTTCTTTCAAGAAAATGTTTCATGACACAAATAGGCCAGGAGCCAAAACCTGGAGGCTTTCTCAGTTGAGAGAAGCCAGGAACTTTGTGTTTCATTGGAGAATTTCTGCCTAAATCTCAAAAGCAGTACCTCAATGACATGACCAGATAGAGGGTTTATTGGAGAATGTCCCCCATTCCTAAAATGATAGTATGGACCATAGCCCGCTAGGCCAAAGGTAGCTTTGGCTTCTGACTTCTATTTGATGCCATTTTCCCCTCTCTGCTTCCCCCTCCCCACCAGCTCACTCTTTTTTTTTTGGTGGTTTAACTTTTTTATTCATTGTATAAAATACATATAACACAATTTACCAATTTTACCATTTTAAAACCTTTAGCGGCATTTACTATATCCACAATGTTGTTGGAACCATTCCCTCTATCTAGTTCCAGAACATTTTTATTACCCCAAAAAGAAAATCCCGCACTCATTAACAGTCACTCCATTCCTCCCAGCCCAGCCCCTGGCAGCCACTAACCTACTTTCTGTCTCTATGGATGAGCTTATTCTGGTTATTTCATAGGAATGGAATCATGTCCTCTGTGGCCTTTTGGTGACTGGCTTCTCTCAGGCCAGCATTTTCAAGCTCCATCCATAATACAGTATGTGTCAGTACTTCAGCCTTCTCACACAGTTTCATCTTATGGATGTACCACATTTTGTGTGTCCATCATGGGGTAACATAAAGATCCCTTACCCTGTGCCAACATAGTCCTCAAACTTAACTATAGACGACAAAGCTCTCAACATTAAAAAAAAAAATGGAGTTTTTGTTTTTCACAAGGAAAAAGATGTGTTCAAAATTCTATCTCACAAGATCCTATGACTGCAGCCTTCTGTCTTCCAGAACATAATAGGAGCCTGTGTGCAGGTCAGATAACTCATGTTGAATTCTGCTTCTGCCACCAGGCAAATCAAGGGGCCTCTTGTTGTTTTTTGTTGTTGTTGTTGTTTGTTTTTTGTTTTGGTACTAGGAATGAAACACAGGCTCTGCCACTGAACTACACCCCTATACACCCCAAGCCCCAGGGAACTTCTTTGAGGCTCAGTTAGCTCATCTGCAAAATGAAGGAGATAATAATACCTGCTCTTTTTTCTACAGTGGGGTAGTGTTCAGATTATGGAAGATTGAATTATTTAATAATGTAAGGTATTGGGTCTTTTTTTTTTTTTTTAAACCTCAATATTCTATCTCTATATTATTTCTTTTTTTTCTTGAAAGGCATTCTGTTCTGCCAGCCATAGTGACATCTGCTGGCTGACATGGGAAGTCACCAATCTGTGGGGACCCTCTCAACCAAACCTTGTTAATTCTGCCATTTATCACAGGGGCAGGGGTGCGGGCTCTGGAGGGCTGGGCGTCATGTCATTTCTCCCATATCCTCTCCCAAGAGAGCAACCGTGTCTCAAGCAGCCAGTTCCCACCTTCCATTCGCAGAACTGAAAGGCAGGCAGATGCAAACCCCAATGTTAGCGTGGGCCCTGGAAAAGAAGCCACCATTCCAGGTGACAATAGACTTGACTGGATGCTTGGGGACTGAAGTAAGGTAGTTCTCACCCACCTCTGCACCCTCCTCATTTTCAGCAGGCCTCTGCCTGCGGCTAGGAGAGGAGTGGAGCTTTGTCCCCCACCTGGTCCCGCTGTCTCAGCGCTGCTTTAAGGGCAAACTTGCAACTAGATGAGTCCAAAGAGGATTATTCAAACTCAGAGTTTCTTTTCTTCTGAACTAATGCAGGAGATGTCCACTTTGCGTTTCTGAGAAGTTCATGGTGTCCTAAGAACTCCACGTCACTTTGGCTACTCCAAGTGTGGTCGATTGGTCAGCAGCACCAGCATCCCTGCTCAGAGCTTGTTAGAAACGCTGCCACTCACAGGTGCTGGAGTTTTGCACTGACAGAAGCCACCTTTGAAACAAGCCCCGAGGCCATACCTGCACACACCCAAGTTCATGTGCTTGTACTCCACACTGGGTTCCTCACCTTGGCGCCCTTGGCCCATCAGGCCAGATCCTTCTTAGTCTGCAGAGGTCTTCCCCGTGCAGTGTAGACATTCAGCAGCACCCATGGCCTCTACCTGAGTTTTGCACCAGCACCCTTTACTTGTGATAACACAAAAGATCTCCAGGCATTGTCAAATGACCCCAGGGGAGGGGGAAAGTCACCTGTGTTGAGACCCAGCACCTTCAGGGTCACCTGGGACCTTGTTACAAACACACATTCTCAGACCCCACCCCAGATTGGCAAAACCAGGAACTCTAGTGTGGCCTGGGAAACTGGTTAACTCTCTGCGAGACACAGGCACTCTGAGGTAGAAGAGGACTTGGGAAAGGCCCTGCAGTGAACCACTATTTGGTGACGGCCAGCGCATTCCACGGGTATTGATGAAGGTCTGCTGTGCGCCTGGCACTATGCTGAGAAGTAGACGCTACATTGAGCACAGTCTCTGACCTTGCCCTGCTAAAGATCCCAGGGATTCAAAGCTGGATGACATTGTCCAGCACTATGCCATTTCTTCACATCCCAGCTGACCTCCAGCCCCCAGCACCATGGCCCATTTGCCTACAGTGCAGGCCAGCAGCAGCTTCCTGCCATGGCTGGAAGGAGTGGGTGGAGAACACCCCAGCTCTCTCACCCTGTAAGAGGACTTCTATTAGTAGCATGATCTACATGGACCTCCAGCATTCCTTATCAGGACTGTGCTTAGTCACTCAGTGACAACAACTGGCTGGTACACCCTGTCTTCCAGTTCCTAATCACTTCCTGTTCCCACCTGGAGTTTTCTAGCATCGCCTCCCAAGAACACTACTTGCTAACAAATCTGGATCGCAGGGTCCCCACACTTTACCTCAGGGAAGCCAGAGCATGCAAGAAGGTTCTAGAAAGGTGTACAGTGACCCCAGTCTATCTGGCCATTTTATGCCTGAATTGATAGTACTCCTTGGCTGCTCTGACTGCCCTGATAGGTTTAGGAGAAAAGACAAGCCATATTTTGGCATGTAAAATGCATTCAGGCCGAGTCTCTTTCACACAAGCTACCAAGTAGGGGCAGAATCTCATGAAATTTTAAGTACAACAGAATGCCAAATGACTACTCATTCCATGAAGACATGCTGCAAATAAGACTTAGAAGACGTGCTGCAAACAAGACTTCGAAAAGTGTCCTCAGAGAAGATTCTATCATTCTGCATTTGCTTCTGAAAGTTGAAGCACACAGTTCTGATGAGCCCAGGAAGACAAGGTTGATACCCAGTTGAGTTGGCATATGATGTGCCAGAGCTCAGGACTTTAAGGCAGCTGTCAGGTGGTTCCCGGGCTCTTCTGGTCCTCAATTTCACTCAATGTCTTTTTGTTGGTGATGTAGTTCAGCAATGGATTACTGGGCCAGAGACTTGTTCAGTATTGCTCAGCAGTAGCAAAACACTGTCACCAGTTGTAGGTAGCCAACTCCAGGTGAGAAACATGATAGATGTTAACTCTCACGGCTTCACACCCGCAACCTGCCCCTCAGTGATCATGCTCTCTAAAATATACACCATGCTTAATTGTGTGGAAGAATTCTACATCTAGCCAAACCACACGAGCTTTCAAAAGCCAGCCCAATAACATTTAGAGGATTCGCTCTCCAAAGCAAGCTTGCCAATGCCCGAGTGCCCCCACACTCTATTGGCGCCAACCTCACCTCCTTTTAGAATGCACACATCCACCAAGATATCACTGCCTGTGGTGGTTGAGCGGCCTTTCCGATGGACGAGGTGGATGTGAATGTAACACGTGAATGAATTAGCATTTACCAACAACTGGAAGAAAAAAATTCACTCTCTATGATATGATGACGGAGCTGCTCTGTGATCTAGACCATCCCCCTCTCCTACATCCGCTGTGTTTTCCTCTGCCTGGATGGACCTCCATCTCAGCCCAGAAGGATGTGTCATTTCTAGTCAGAAGCCCTGTCATTGCTTCCAATTCCAGGCCCTGATTCCTGGTTAACGCAGCCAGATCTCGCTTTCAAGGTAGTCTCTTCAGATCCCTTCCCTACCCTAACCACAGTGTGGGCTCTGGCCCCACCCTTACTCTCTACACCACTATTCCACATTATGGTCTTCCTGTCCCTCTCTGTGACCCAGGACTGCCCATGACCGACCCCACCCAACAACAAGCTGTTGAACCAGGTGCCATCAGAGGGTAGAAATGACCAGAGATTGCTAACTTGAAGATTTCACAGATAGTTAATGAGACAAGGAATATCCTGAACCAGTCAAATGACATAAGAGGAAGTCAATGAGTTCTAACCTCAAGGGGAAAATCCTACGGTACACTGGCTCTCAAATTCAGCTGCACACTGGAACCACCTGGGAACTGTACATAATACTGACCCCTGGACCACCCACTGGCCCTGGGCTGATGGAATATCTCTGGGCTAAGATGGGACACTGGGGTTTGTAAATTACCAGTTGAGTATAATATAAAGCAAACTTTGGAAACATTCCTTTTTTTCCCCCACATGAAGAACTGTGTGCATACAGATACAGAAGTACACAAATCTGCAGCATAAGGCTCCTTGAGGTCCATAGATTAAATGCACTGCAGTGACCAGCACCCTGGCTAGGAACACCACCAGCCCCCTGGAAGCCTCCTATTTCCACCTTCCAGGTGATCACAGCCCTGCCATCCAAGCATGGAGGAGTCCTCCCTGCTGAGAGACATCCATGTGGAGAATGGAGAGCCCCTCTCTCCTCGGAGTCCCTGCTTTGACAACAAGTGCACTGGAGAAGTTTAAATCAAGTGGGAGGCACATGGGCAGGCTTCCTGGATGAGGCCCTATTGAAAGGAGGATGGGATCTGAGGAATGGACCAGAGAGAGGAAAGATGGGAAGTACAGCAAGTACATTCAGAGCCGAGGTCACGCCCAAAATACAATATTGGCTGACAAGAGAGTCCTTGCACCAGGATCACCAATTTTGAGAAGGCAGTGAGGACTGCTGAAAAGATCAATTCCACAAAATTCCATGGAAACCACTCATCAGACCTTTCTGAAAACACTGGAAATGCAGGTTTCATGCAAGGAACTCTGGGTGACAGATGGCAAAGTTTGCCAAATGCAAACATGCCTACCAGCTCTGAGAAGCCATTCTCATTCACACTGCTTCAACCCGGGAAAAATCCCCATGTGCTCACTGAGAACAAGTTAGCTTGTGCCACTTGAAGCTGCTTCCACAAACAGCTTCACTTCTGCACTTCTAAGCTGTTCTCCTCAAGAACTTTCAGAGCACAGTTCAGGCATGAAACACGAAGGGTGCCAGAAAGAGATCTCTTGAATCTAGCATCACCAACTTGCAGGGGAAAAGAGGACCAGCTGAGAAGATCAGTTCTCCAAAGTCTCATTGAGAGCCATTTGTCACACTTGTTTACAACATTCACTTGAAGTACAGGTGCCACATGAGTGAACTGTTTTTGATCAATGGCACAGAGGCTTCAATGTGAAAGCATGCCTGTCACCTGTAAGAAGCAGTTTTGATTTCTTCTAGGTCACACAGAAAAAAATAGCATGTGCCCACTTACAACAAAGTTAATCAACAAAGCAAATTGAAACTGCTTGCAGCAAACAGCTTCCATTCTCCCACTCCCCAGCTATTTTCAGCAATCACATCCAGAGTCCAATTCCAGCCCAATATAAAATGTGTGCTCCCAAGGAAGCCTTATAATTGACATCACCCAACTTGGGGAGGCAAGGGGAATGCTGAGAAGATCAGTTCTCCAAAACTCCTACTTTTTCAGAAAACTCATTGAATGGCAGGGCCCCACTTGCAGCCATCAGTGGTTGACAGATGGCACAGAGGCTTCAATGTGAAACCATGAATGCCAATCATTACAAGTGCTTCTGACACACTCTAGTTCAACCAGGGACAACCCAAAGTGCTCAAGGAGAACACACTTTGTTCCTGCAAGTGGAAGCAGCTTGCACGAACTGCTTCAGTTAGAAAATTCCAAGCTCTTCTCAGCAAGCACATTCAGAGCACAGTTCTGGCCCAATAGAAAAAGGGTCCTAGCAAGAGTGTCCCACACCTACGATCACCTTCATAAGGTAGCTTCCCATCTTCTGTGTGGAAATGGGTTTCTCCTTGGCCCTTATGCTGTGGAGGAGACCACTAGGAGCTCAGCTTCATGTAGGACCATCTGACCATTTTGCAAGCCCTATAAAGCCCTCACACATGCTCAAATGCTACAGGACTTTGCAGACCAGTCCAGGCAACAGTAGACATGCATTCATTGTCTAGAGTCTACAGATTCCTAGATGCATGGCATTCATTATCATCAAATGCACAATTTTGATCAAAAACCATATATCAATCATTGCGATCTGAATCAAGAAAATCAGAAATATCCCCAAATCCAAAGAGTGGATCCCCATTGTGATGCTACCAGTGGAAAATTCTACAGCTGACCTCATGGGATGGTTCACAGTCAAAACACAGCTGCAAGAAAAATATTACATGACATGACCTTCTGGTTATGTGAAAAGTGGCATGTGAAGTACACATGCATGTCTTCTTCAGACATGGGATTCATTTGCAGGACACCTTATGCAATTGAAAATACTCTAAAATGGGAGAAATCAGAACCACGTCTCCAAAGTATTTCAGGAGAGACCAACTCCATCTGTCTATCTATCTCTCAGTGAGTGTGTGTGCTCTAGTGTGTGTGTGTGTGTGTGTGTGTGCTCTAGTGTGTGTGTGTATGTTCTAGTGTGTGTGTGTGTGTGTGTGTGTGTGTGTGCTCTAGTGTGTGTTTGTGTGTCTTTGTTTGTTTTTGTATCATGATAGCCAATACTTCATTGCCCCCATTGGAAAACTGACTCAGATAATGCCATCTGCCATACTCCTAAAAACTAAAGTTCTTGCTGATAGAATGAAACATTCCTTCCTGTTGGTTTGGATGTGTCCTTTAGGAATCACTGCTACATTAATATACTCAAATCATCAGAGTAGATCAGGTAACAAAAAATATATATATTTTAAAATAATAATATATTAATGGAAACAGCAAATACAGGATAGAGTAACAACTGTCTTACTAAACAAGGTCAAGGACAATGGCAAACTATAGGTTCAAACTTTGAAGCAAATAGTAATCAATGTAAATATTCCTGGGCTGCCTCAGCCCCGCCCAGGCACACAGCAGTAGAATGGTTTTGCAAGCATCCTCAGGAGGGCTGGAGCCTTCTTTGCAGGACGAGAGGGAGGTTGAGGCTGGATCCATTCATCATTCTTTTGGGAGAGGCTCCTTTTCCTCAGCACAAAGTTGGGTTTTGTGTGAGGGTTCTTTGCATAAAATACATTGGCCTGCGCTGGAATCCTCAGCTCTGGGGAGAGAGGGGTGTACAAAAAGAAGGTGGCACTCAGGAGGTGCTCCCTAGGACACCCCAACCTCTGAGAGCCTGTGCCAGAAATGGCCTGAGCCACACACTTGAGAGCTCTCCAATTCAGCACCAATACCAACAAAGACAGCCTCCACAGTCCTCCCTGAGGAAAAACTAGGCAGAGCACTTCAACAGACCTAATGTCTGTTCCTACCAAAGGCTTTGGACTCCAGAACATCCCAGGTCCTCTTGCATCTGCCAAAGCACACCACTAGGGTTTGCATCTGAAATCTCCCACAAAAGGCTCCTGTGCCAAAGATTCAGACCCCACATGGGCCATCTTCATAGGTGGCTTTGGAGGGAAGCATTCGATGGTGAGTGCTCTGATGTCATCATGAAATTCTCATTCAAGATGAACATACTACTGGGAGGTAGGAGGGACTGGAAGAAAGGTTGGGTAAGGTTGGAGGAAGACCTCAACAGGGTTGCGCCCTGGGCAATAGTACCTTGGCCCTGTTGGCTCCACTGAATCCTCATCCTCCAAGTAGAGGTCCTCCTTCTCCTCTCTGTCTTTCCCTCTTCTCCCTCTCTCCCAGCCTCATTCTCTCTCCCATTCTATGCCTGTTTGGCAAGGGCTGAGGAGCTCTCCACTGCCACACACTAGAGCGTTATGGAGACCCTCAGGGCACAACCGAAGAGAAAGCTATGAAACCCGGAGAAACGGCCTTGGATTCCTCCTCTGAGTTATTTTCCTCAAGTATGGCCACAGTGAGGACAGGCTGACCAGCACAGATACCACATTAGAGCCATGCTTCTGTGTTGGTGGAGCCCGCCTCCATGTGGACCAGCCTCCGAGAATGGAGGCCACATCCCAAATGCTGCCCTACTAAGAACAATGGTTCCAAAGACCAGCAAAGGGAATGCTTCCCTCCAACATGGTGTATGGTCCAGTGGTGCCATGACCCCGAGTGGGGGAATACAACAGCCAGCTTCTCCTTCCTCTGACACCTGTTTCGTGCCACCCTCCTCTAACCTACAGCCTGTTCTCCATCCCTTCTGGGTTGGATGCGGGGATCTCTGCTATGAATTTCTTAGGCTACCAAGGCCTCAGACAGACTTCCTCTTCCAAAGGCTCTACTGACCTAACAGTACGTTAAGATAGGAGAAAATTGATCCTAGAACTCATAGGGATGGTGGTCTTCAGCGTACATAGGCTGGGATCATGGCTGCTGTGGTGTTTGGCTCACAAAAACCAACCAACCAACCAACCAAAAAGCTCTGGCATTATTATCAGATGAGCTTTGTGGCCGACGTGCTCAGGAAGCCCTCATGTGACTTTAGTTAGGGTTCTTAACCTGGTATGGTGATCACTCCTTGGCAAGTGGAGTCAGGTGCAGAAGACCATGGAATTTATCCAAAAACAGATGATTCAGGCTGTCTCCCAGCCTGTATTTTCTTTCCAATTTCATCCAGTTACTGCTTGCTAGAATCCTGGCACTACTCTGCCCAGGCAGTGGTTTTCTGGTCACAAAGAAGGCTTTCAATAGTACTGCTTCAGTCCACAAAAGTGCCAGTTCCATCTTTAGCCCATGCATTCCCATGTCCCCCTGAAACCACTCCTATCCCAGACCACGGAGCCATACGGCTCCTGGGAAGAGGCTTTCCTCCTCACTCCTCAATGATGTCAGCTTTGGATGCCTGTTCATGTCCAGGGGAGGGCACCTGGTGGGGGGCCGCAATAGCCACTGGGGTATACCATAGAACCTCGAGACCTTACACCAGCAGAAGTGCAGTTGGCTTTGTGCACGAGCCCCGACACACCGTGTTGGAGTGTTCTTGGGGGTCAGAGACTACTCTTTGGTGCAAAGAGTTGACCTGAGTCCACATCCTGACCCTTGCTCCCTGCCATCTGATTGTCCCACTTACTCTGACGGCGAGAGATGATTTGGCCCAGCTCATATTCCTCCGGCTTCTCCTGAGTAAGCAAGTGTAGCTCGAGGGCCCTGCGGATGACGACAGGAGCCCTATCCTGGCAGGTCACCTGGAGCAGCAAGGGAGACAGGCCTTCAGGAAATGGGCCTTGAAGTGACTACTCAAGAACAGTGGGCAGAGGCATTATGGAGGCACCTCAACTCTAAATACAAAGGCAACATCCATGACCCTACTACCTGAGGCTGGCCTCCTGCTCATCGCGTGGGCTCTTCCCATAAGCTACTGGCCAATCCTTGTACATAGGACTGCCTGGACCTGCCATTGCTCTTTGTGGAGCCACACTCCACTCGAGGTGAAAGGACCCCACTACCTGTATACACATGGAATCTCATCCCACAAGTTGGGAGGAATGGGACAGTGGCCTCCAAGATCCCAGGTCTGCCTGAGGATGCAGGCGGCATTTGGGGTAGCCCCGGCACAAAACCTAGAGGCTTTGGTCTGGATTGCCAGGGCCCAAAATAGACCCAGGAACATGACCACACACAGGAGTGCTGAAAGATAGCCACGAGAGCTCCTGGCCTCCAGAGGCTCAGTGCTGGCTGGGGTGTAGGAGGACACCTCATCCGGCAAGGGTGGTCATTGGAAATGGCTCCTGTCCTGCAGGTTACCTGGACATTTAGTGTGCTTGCTCCACATCCATATCGACTCTGCAGACAGACCCTCTCAGCTCCTTGTTCAAGGAACATGCAGAACCTCATACTGCTGTCCTCCTCCATGGACGCCAGCATCCCATACAGGGGAACCTGCAACCTAGGTCCTGTCCTATTCTCATCTGTCACCCATACCTGCCCCTGCCCTTCCAGACTGCATGCTTCCACCAGACACACAGACTCCCTCAGACATGGCGGTGGACAAGCTGCTGCTCTCCCTCATCTCAGCTCCGGCCCTTCACACTGACCTCTCCCTTCTTGATTCCCATCTATCCTCCTGATCATCCAGAAGCTCCAAATTCAAGAGGGCATGAGTAGTCCATGGTCTTGGGCCAGTGTCTGTTCCCCACCCAGGTGTAAGCACCAGGGGACACCCCTGCTCCCAGGCTTACCAGGACCGTCTTGGCCATCTTTGGACTTTGTGTTTCTAAGTGGACACGAATTAAGCAGGTGTCTCCCACCAGCTTGTGGGAAAGCGGCCTGGAGGACTTGCAGGTTGATTCTGAGAACTGTGGGGGATGGAACATCAGCTAAGCCCAGAAACAGAAAGCCACCCAGCCCGTCAGTTGGCTCTATGGGCTTCTTGCACATATGTCTAGGTGATGAAGCTTCTTATTTCCCCAGGTGGAAGTGGAATGGCAGCACAAGTACAGCTTGAATAAGGAACGAGTTTACCTCCTTTCCCTTGACCTGGGGGCGTTTCCTCACCATGAAATGATATTTTATTCATGGATTCATGGACAAATACATGAGTGAGTGGTCAGGGACCTTGATTTCTGCAGAGAGAAGTGGAGAGAATTGTTAGGTGGCACTCAAGGATTATACCACAAAACACCACCAACCCCTGAGAGTCTCCACCAGGGTGGGCCTGCACCAGAATTGAGAGCCCTCCAATCCAGCTACAGTGCCACCAAAGACTCCCTCAATGATTCTTCCCTGGAGAAGATGATGTACAGGATTCTAAACCAAAAGAGCACCTGACAATGGAAACAGCACCTTGGGCCCCGGAACTTTTCAGTGCAGGTCAGATCTGCCAAAGAGACACTGCTAGGCTTTGCATCGGGATTGGCAAAGGCTCCTGTGCTTAAGCCTTTCTCCACAGTGCAGCCATGCTCAGACATGGGCATTCAGGGAATCCTTGGATGAATCCACTTATGGATGAATATCGGAGGGGAGGTGGTATCCATCAGAGGTGTGTTGGGCATGGACATGGGAGGACTTCAGCAGGGTGATCCCTGGAGAACTCTATAGTTTTCTAGGTTCGCTCTCCTTCCCATTGTTTCTCATCATGAGCTGTCTGCTCGGTGCTTGTATTCTGGTTCTTGTTCTACTTCTGGCTCTTCTTTCTGTCCTGCATCTTCTTGTAGTTCTTTCTGGGTCTTTTTCTTGTTCTTACATGATTCCTTCTTGTTCTTTTTCTTGTGTATCTCCCTCCACCCTTCCTTCTGTTTCACCTCCTTCCTTTTCTTCTTCTTCCTCCTGCTCTTCAATGTGTGATCTTCTCCCCATTCAGGAATGTCCTCTTTCTCCTCCTCCTCCTCCTCCTCCTCCTCCTCCTCCTCCTCCTCCTCCTCCTCCTCCTCCTCCTTCTTTCTCTGGCAATGGTTGGGCGTCCTCTGAGGAGTTCAAATCTATCACATTCTTCTGCCCAGATGCAGCCTCGGTTCAGAACCCCAAGATGAAATCAGTTCTCAATCAATGGTCGGGAGTGAAACCAAGACCAAAGAAAAGTGACTTCCTTTCTTTGTCATTGTCACAGTCAGGAAAGACTGAATAACAGACACCGCATTCTGGATAGGCTTCTACCTGTGGTAGTCAACACCTCATCTGGACCAGGATTGCTAAAATAGATTCCCCCTCCAAAAAGCTTCCCCAATGAAAACAAGGTTTTCAAGATCTAGGAGAGGGCCAGCATCACTGCCACCCTCCTGCCATAAGGCATAGATGCCATCACACCTAGTGGGTTCCAGGCCCCCGGTAGTCCTCACTTTTGATGTCTGTTACACACAAACCTCCCCTGGTCTGGAGCTGCTCTCAACTGATGCTTGGGTTGAAAGTGTGTTTCTGAAATCACCTTCGTAGAATCTCAGTTTGGTAATTCCTTATTGACTGGCTTATTTTTGTACCAGGGATAAAACCAGAGGCACTTAAGCACTGAGACCATTCCCAGGCCTTTTGACTTGGGTACAGGGTCTCCCTAAGTTTCTGAGGCTGTTAGGAAATCCCCATCCTCCTGCGCAGCCTCCCAAGTCCCTGAGATTCACAGACACTGCCCCCTTGCTAGCTCCTTGCACCTCAGTCTTCCTCATGTGTAAGACAGAGCCAACCCAAATGAGGTGGTGTTTGAAAATGGGAAAACTCACTTACATGCCTGACAGATGGTGGGTTCTATTGTGGACAGGCTGGGATGGTGGAGGCTAGGGGTGTCTGGCTCACAAGAAAGGAAAGAGCACTGCATTGTGGACAGCTCAGCATTGTGGCCTATGTTTTTCAGATGCCCTTCTTAGTTGCTGGAAGGAATAATAACCTGGCCATTCTGATATCTTCAGGAGATGGTAACCCAGGCACAGAGGACTTGGAATTGTTCCAAAAAGAACCCAAACAGGTGTCCCCTGGCCTTGACTTCCTCTTCACTGAGTTCTGTTCCCAGTTGCTGCAATCCTGACATTCTTGTGAGTAGGCAGGACTTCTCATATCCTGGCTATGGATTGGGACCTGTGCTGCTTCCGTCCATCCAATGCGATCCAATCAGGACCCATGTTCTCCTCCTCTTCATTTGAAGGTATCCTTATCAGTGAGCCATAAACCAAACTGATGATCAATTGAGCCTCTCTCTTCCTTGCCCCTCATCGATATTAGCTTTGCATTGCCAGACCAGGTCCAGGGGAGAACACATTTAGGGAGGTCCAGCAGCCCCCTGGGGCCTCATTGAGCACCTCCACATTGGACACGCCCATCATTGCAGTTGGTTTCCTGCACCAGGCCCACCACACTCTGGCTATTTTGGGGCCAAGGCCCACTTTCTCTTGGCTGTGAGTTATCCTGAGCCCACTGTGGATCATTTCTCCCCACTGTCTGATTGTCCTACTTATTCTCATGCAGAGACATCATTCTCAGCAGCTCAAAGTTGTCCACATCCTCATGCTGCAACAAATTTTGGTCCAAGGCCCTGCGGATGAGGCTCGTCACCCTCTCCTGACAGGTCACCTGGATCAGGGTGGGACGAATGTCATCAGAGAATGGGTTTTAGAGGAGCTACCCATAAGATTCTGGTCAAACATTCAGGAGAAATCTCAGCTATATATACAAGGGCACAATCTTGTTATCCTGCTACCTGAGTGTGGCCTCCATATACCCCCTGGGTTCTTGCAACATGCTACTAGAACAATCTTGGTACAAATGTCCGCCTGTACCTGCCATCTCCCCTCCCCCTGGGGAGTCACATTCCACTCAGGTCAAAGGACCAAACTGCCTATGCACAGACACACTCTCATCTCACTGAGATGAGAGCAATGGGCCAGGGACCTGCGTGCCAAGTGTGCTCTGGGATGCAGGCTGCCTTTGTGGGTGCAAGAGGGAGATACACTGAAAATTTTGGTCCTGACTGCCCCGGGGTTGGCTGTGTCTCCTGCCTTCCACTGTGTGGACACCCAGGAGGCAGCTCTGCTGTCGGGCTTACCAGGATGCGCTTTGTCTCCCTCGGGCTCTGTCCCTCTTGGAGGACGTGAACCAAGCGGCTGTCTTCCACCTGCTCGCTGGAGTGAAGCAGTGAGGAGCTGCTACTGGTGACTTTTCTCATGCAGCGCTCATTGCTTTGGGTGGCCTGGGGCAATGGTCCTGCAGCCACTGCAGAGCTGCTGCTCACAGCTGCTGGGATCCTGGATGCCACTGCCATAGAAGGCTCCAAGAACTGTGGGGGATGACAACATCAGCAAAGCCCAGCACCTGCACCCCACCCAGCCTGGCAGTTGGCTCTATGGGCGTTCTACAACATCCATCCAGAACCTGAGGTTCTTGTCACCTTGGAGGATGTGGAGTGGCACCAGGAGTAAAGACTGAAGAAGGTGGCTGTTTACCTCCTTTGGCTTGACCTTGATCCACTTGCTGGCAGCTGTTTCCCGAAGAAGAAAGTTATAATCCACTCTGCCATCCAGGGCGTAATATACGTTCCCATCAGCAGGGATCCTCAGCTCTGGAGAGGCAGGGGCAGAGGCATGGTAGGTGACACTCAAGGAAGACACTACCCAACATCCCCCACAAGTGAGAGCCTCTGCCAGCTCAGGTCTCACACACAAACCTGAGAGCCCGCAAATCCAGCTACTGTTCCACCAAAGACTCCCCACTGATTCCTCCCTGAGGACCCTCTGTGCACAGGAGGTCCACTACAGGAACACCTTTCAAGGAAATAGCCCCTTGCACCCCAGAACCTCTCAGTTCACATTAACCTGCCAAAGAGAAACAGCTAGACTTTGCATCTGGATTGGCCCCCAAAGACTCATGTGTTGAAGGTTTTCTCCCCACTGCAGCAATGATCACAGGTGGGTTTGGGGAAAAGCACTTGAGGGTGGGTGCCTCCACCTTGCCAGTGGATTCATCCACTCATACAGGGCTATGCTAATTTGAGGGGTATGGATTGGAGGTGTGTTAGGCGTGGGTGGAGGATGTCCACAGCAGGGCTGTGCCATACAGAGAAATATGTTTCTCTTGAGTTCCCCACTTCTGCATTTCCTCATCAGTATAATTCTTATTCACAGTTTTAATCGATTTATTGTTATATTAGTTGTTTGGCTTGTGTTTCTCCTTCTTGTTCTTGTCCTTCTTCATTTTCTCCTCATGCTTCTTCTTATAGTCATCTTGAACTTCTTGTTCATTGTCTCCTCCTTCAACTCATTTTCATTTCATTTTTCTATTCCTCCTTCTCCTCCTCCTCTTCCTCCTCCTCCTCCTCTGCCATCTTCTTCTTCTTCTCCTTCTCCTCCTCCTCTTCCTCCTCTTAGTCCTCCTCCTCCTCCTCCTCCTCCTCCTCCTCCTCCTCCTCCTCCTTCTTCTTCTTCTTCTTCTTCTTCTTCTTCTTCTTCTTCTTCTCCTTTCTCTCTCTCTCTCTCTCTCTCTCTCTCTCTCTCTCTCTCTCTCTCTCTCTCTCTCTTTCCAAGAAGAGTTTACAAGCTGTGAAGGGTTCTATTCTACCACACACTTCTCTCTAGAAATGGCCTCTGGTCCTAAGTGGACTCAGTTTGCAATGAATAGAAAGATTGGAAGCCAGAAATGATTCTTCATTGAACTCCTTTTCTCATGTACTCATCTCAGTCAGGAAAGGCTGCCAAAGTAGGCACCCTGTGGTTGTCTGTCTTCTTTGACACAAGACAAAGGAGCCTCTCTTCTTGGCCCCTCATGGATAATAGCTTTGCAATGCCTCCTCAGACCAAGGAAAGAACACATGGTAGGCAGGTCCACAGCCCCTGGGGAACATGAAGAACCTGCAGATTTATGCCCCATCATTACACTTTGTTTCGCGCACAAGTCCCACCATACTCTTCCTGGGCATTGGGCCAACGCACACTGTGTTTTGGCTCCCAGTTATCCTGAGCCCACTGTGACTCACTGCTCCCTACCCTCTGATTGTTCCACTTACTCTGATGGTTCGAGACAATTTGCAGAAGCTCAAAGTTTTCTGGATCCTCCTGCTGGAGCAAGTGTGCATCTAGGGCCCTGCGGATAATGACTGGAACACTGTCCTGGCAGGTCACCTGAGCAGGGTTGGAGAAAGATCATCAGAGAGGGAATTGGGGAGTAGCTACCCAGAGGACAGTGCTCAAGGACAATCAGAGACAACTGGGCTCTCAACACAAGGGCACCATCTTGTTACCCTGCTACCTGAGGCCTTCATGTGATCATGTGGGGTCTTCCTATGTGCTTCTAGCCCAATCTTGGTACAAGAGTTTGCTTGAACCTGCTATGCCCTACAGGGAGAAGGGAACAACGACCAAACAGGCTTTGCACAGACACACTCTAGTCCCATCAAGATGGGAGGTATGGTCCAGTGAGCTTCCATATCCCTGCTCTGGTCTGGGATGCGGCAGCATTTGTGTGCAGATCAGGAACAATCCCTAGGTGCTTTGGTCCTGACAGCCAGGGCACAACACACACTCGGGACTCTTTAATGATAGGCATGGAAGCTGCTGGCCTCAAGAGTGTCAGTGCTTGCTGGGGTGTCAGGAGGTATGGACCCAGCAGGTGAGGTGGTTCAACATGGCTCCCCTGCAGCTGGACACCAGAGTCTCATGATGGATACTCCACACCCAGGAAAATTCTGCAGAGAGAGCCGCTAACTCTCTATTCACATACATGCAAACTAGGACACTAATGGACCCCTCCAAGGCCCCCAGTTGTCTGTGACCCACACCTACCCACCCTAATCATCCCACAATGGCTCCCTTCCCTTCAACCAGCAACATATCCCCTCCCACACACAAGAAAATGACTGCCAACTCCTCTGCTTCAACCTCCACTGTTCAATATACTCCTCCTCAATACCAAGGTCAGTAGAGGACGGCCTGTACCCTCGATAGTTCTCTGACCTCTGAACCCAGCACTCGCTCCTGCACTTCTGGCCTGCACACCCCAAAACACGCAGGCCCACTCCCACCCAGACCTGGCATGCTGCTGCTCCCCGCCTCTCAGGTCAAGCTCTTAACACCGAACTCTCTCTTCCTCATTTTCTGCTCTCCTTCCTGACCTTTCAGAAGCTCCAATTCAAGAAGACAGGCCTAGTCCAAGGTGTTTGCTGTGGACTCGGTCTTCCCCAGTGTGGGCTCCCAGGAGACTCCCCTGCTCGAAGACTCACCAGGATGCTCTTATACTTTGTTGTCCTTTCGTTTTCCAGGTAGACGTGAATGAGGCAGCTGCCACCCACCCGCTTGTTGTACTGGGGCTGTGAGGAGTTCCTAGTGGAGACCCCTGATGTCCTGGACTCTGGCTCTGCCCCTTCCCAGGGAGAAGGCTCTGGCTCTGGGGTTGGCTTAGGAGCCGTGACAGGAACTGAGCTTGTAGCTAGAGGAGAAAAGATGCCAACATGACTGCCTTGCCCTGACCTTCGCACAGACAGACAATACCCCTGCTGCCAGGAAGAACTCAGGCCCTTAGCCCACACAGGACCTCTTTGCAGACTGGGGTCACTTCCTGAGTGGACAAAGGCTTATCCTAATTTCCATCCCAACACCAGGCATACAGACTCCCCGCAGTGGGACAACAGTCGGACCTTTCCTCATAAACCCTTAGGTGCTCACCCCAGTCCGCCTGGCTCTCAGGCTCTGCCTGGCTTGATTTGCCATCGTCAGTCTGGGCCGGCAGGTGGTGGGCTTGGTGCTCCAGGTTCAAGCCACCCAGAAGGAGCCACATGGATAGCAGCAGCAGCAGCTGCAGACTCAGAGAGCCCGGAGGCTGATGGGAAGCCTCGGTGTAGAAGTCCACCCAGGTCCCCGGGAAGGAAGGTGAGGCACTGTGGGGAGGCAGGAGTGGAGTCAGCAAAACCCTGGCCTTGCCTTCGCCACGGCCTCCAGAGCAAACCTCTGACGCTACACTCCTGAACCTTCCCTGGCTCTGCACACACCAGTCCACCTCAGACAAGTCACAGTGGCTGTACAGGCAGGGACAGGACAGGTCGCGAGGCAAAGAACCTTCAATGAAGGAGCATTAGATCCATGGTATGACCAGCTCTCCCCTCCTCTGGGCAGGCCTGACACTCTTCTTCCTCTTGGCTACGTGCTCTCCAACCTGGATCGCACCTTCCAGGAGTGTCTGTCCTCCTGCCCACTCTTCTCAGGGCTCCAGAGACACCTCCCCCCTGGCATGGGCTGCAATGCTACCTCATTCTCTGTGAGCTCTCACTGAGTCCCCCTGAGCAGCAACGGACCTCTCTTTTCCCATGAGTGCAGAGCACATCTCTGTGGCCCTGGGGGAGGACTGGGAGGTGTAGTGTGGGGGGATCCATTGTCCCAGGGCCTTCCCCAGAGGACCATGACTACCTACAACTCCCTGCCTTACCCCTCCTACTGTTGAAGCCCCGGAGCTTACACTGCATGCAGGAAACAGAATTGGGGAGAACAGTCTTTCCTCAGCCTTCCCAAGTCAAATCACCTTGCAAGTCCCTATTCTGGAAACAGGGGCCCACCCTCTTGACCCCAAGCCCATTCCATGTTGAAGTTGGTCCAGGGTCCACCATGTTCACTGAAGAGGACAACGTGCAGTTATGCCTCATGGAGTCAGGGATGCTGTCACATGTAGGATATGTACTCATGGCACCTGCGGTTTCAGGCTGACCCCCATGAAAAGGGACACAATGGCAGTCATTTGCACCCCATCTTTCACTGAATTATGAAACGTGACTGGAAACGTGTCTTCACACAGTGGGTGCTTTCTCCTTGTTCATCAGTGAATGAGCCCAAATTGCTGATTCCCACATATCTCTCTGGTTGTGGGAGCTGCCATCTCCAAAGCCCCCATGCAGCTATGTCCCAGCTAGGAAGCTCTGGCCCACTATGGAAACTAACATGTCTTTATTAATCCAAAAGTGCTTTGCCCAAGGCCCGAGTTTTGAGACGCCTCTGGCACAGATCTACTTTCTTCACGAAGCCAACATCACACCAGAAAGACCACCTGGCCTCACTGAGTCCACCTGGGAATGAGCTCAGTGCATACCTTTGAGCTGTGGTGCCCAGTGTGTGGGGACTGCTCCACGGACGTCTGTGGATCAGCTGGAGTCAGGATGGTTTCTCTGCCTGAGAGGGGGGAGTTCACTCCCCTTGCAAGGCTGTGGCAGGCACCTCCAGGACTCGTCCCACTCGGGGCTGACATTCCACTATGAGCGTGGTCCTCTATCTCACTAGGTATCACAAACCTTTGGGTCCCTGAGAGGTACATGGCAGCCCCAAGACCCAGGCATGAGGGGGCTACACACTTGGGCTTCGTGGTCTGGTGCTTACCTTGGGAACAAGAGATCCAGCACCTGCTGGGTGGGGATGAAATCCCAGGAGATTAACCCCATGTTGCTGCTGAAATGTAGGTTCCTCCCACACATGTCAGGCAGGAGCTCATTCCTAAGCTGGTCCTGCCTGTAAGGTACAAGGCTCTGTACCCTGAAGGGCTCCTCCGTGTTCTGATCATTTTCACCCTGGGTTGGGACCAAGAATGGTGGGTTCAAAATGGAAATGGTGACAAACAGAAAAATGCCTTGTGCCAATACACTAGAGTCAAAGCACAATGGGACAGTTCCCATCAGTACAAACACACACACACACACACACACACACACGCAGTCAGAATAGGAGTCCTGGGCCATTCATCAGGGATCAGACTAGAGGGCCTGCTGGGCTCCCCTGCCCTGTGCTACTCACTGTTACTCCTGAGCTCCTCTGCGACAATTGCCAGAGGCTCTGGCGTCTAAGATGAAGCCTCACCCAGTGTATCCACAAAAGGGCTAGTGGGCCCCCCTGAGATTCCTGGGAGCCTGAGGCTCGGCATTGTTTGCAACCACAGGAGAACATCCTTCTCACTCCCGTGTCTCCAACCAAATGAGCTCGGATGGCTTGGTCAGTGAAGTGGGTGCCTGGATACCAGGGTTCCATGTTCTGTTTGATCCATTGTCAAGGCGATGATGTCATTTCCTGTGCCCATACCTGAGCCTCTTTTCACATAAGACCACTTTCAAAAGCCCTATGGGCTGCTGATTTCTCCTCCATGCCTACCCATATAAGGTGCGCATGTGTTCACCAACAACTACCCAAATACCCCCACCAGCGTCTGCCCTGCTTGGTGCCAGTAGAGTTCCAGCTTGGAGCCTTCAAAAATGCATTCACAACCAGTCCTTCCCACTCAGCAGCTTTTGGACCCTGGTCCCATCATTGTGCAACTCATGGTGTGCCCAGTCTTTTCTGGAAAGTAGGGTAGCATCTAATCTCTAGGGTTATTGTGTCTATTGGCCCATAACACCCTCTATTCTCTCTGAAACCAGAGATGGGACTCACAGGTGGCTAAAGCACAAATGTAGAGATGGGACAATCACAAGAAGGGGAGAGACAAAGAATGCACCCCAACTCAATCAGGCCTGTGTCCCACACAGGGACGTGGCCAATGTCCGTCCCATCCTGGCTGCAGTTCCCACTCTGCACCATGGCAAGTTGGAGGCGACTGAGATGCAGAGGCTGCTCCCCTCTGCCCTACAACTTCCCAAGGCTTCTCCTAAGAATTCCAAAGGGCCCAAGTGCATCGAGTGTTGGGGTCTCACAGAGACTCCGAGGTACCACAGCATCCTGCTGCCCAGAACCAGTTCACCCCTCACCTCAAGGGGGCTCAGCCTCTGGATTCATGGGAATTGAAGTGGGTATAGGTGATGGGATATCATCTCCAAGACTGAGTTATGCCAAGTCCATGACCCCTGTCTGCATCCCTGTCTCCAGCACCACTTCCCTCTCTCTCTTTCCTCCTCAGAGCAAACAAATCCATTTAGCAAGTGTGTCCTGTGATAAAGACATGACAGTCACCCATCCTCTCATTACAAAAACACTGAGGCTCAGCCAACATGGATCCTACCAGGAACACAGGCATGAACTCAGACTCTGATCCTCCCAGCCGAGCCTCAGTGGAGGCTGGACTCCCAGCCTCCTGAGTCAAGGAAACAGAGGTGCCTAGCCGAGCCACCTTGGATGCAGCCGCACACAAACTGAACTTATCAATGCCTCTTGCTCTCAGTTGTGAGTAAGAGGGGAGGTGGTGTCTCACAACCCTGGACATCAAGTGCAGTCTCCAGGCTTTGGGGTGTGCCCTGGCCTCTCTCTATCTGCCCAGGCCCTCCAACCCACACTGGCCTTTTACCCAACCTCCTCCTAGGGCCAAACTCAATCCTGCCTCTCAATTTCTGCTGCCTTCCCCAACACACTGCTCCCCAAAATGAGCGGGGCTGGCTCTCTGTTATCATGCTGGTGCCAGCAGCAATGCCACCCCACTGACATAATTCTGAGTCCCAACCTAGGCACTCCAGCTGTCCTTGCCACACCTGGCCTGTTTGGGCTCTGGCTCTTGCTCTTTTCATTCATGTGCATGTGTTTTGAGGTTTTGTTTCTCCCACTGCAGAACTGCAGCTGGAGCAGGGTAGAGCTCATGAGGGTGACATTCTGAGCCACATCCAATCCCATCAGGACTGTTAACTGGGGTGACTGCTGGAACACGGTGATGAGTGAACACATGGGAGGTGGTTGGGCCCACCTTGCCTCTGAGGGGCTTCCTTTCAGGACAGGAGTGCTAGGGATGGGAGCCCCTGGCGTGGGACGCTTTGGACAAGGCGTGACCATGGGCTCTCCTCCCTGGCAAAAATGGCTCCACTGAGCATGGAGAGCACTGTCATTCCTGGTGGCTAACAACAGCCCTGGACCCCAGTAAGGACCCCACACTCAAGACCTACTCCTGAGTGTGCGTGTCCTCAAGGAAATGAGGTCTCCTGATCCCAGGTGCAAAGGGGTAAGTCCTCTAACTCCAGGGGCCATGAAGGGACTTCTGAGTTTCCCTTGTCCTTCTTTCCCTCTGCTGAACCCACGGTTTCCTCACACTGACCACAGTTAGGACCCTGGCCTCATTCCCCAATGAGGATCATTAGGCTCCATAGAGGACAGTCTCTAAGATGCTCAGTGGACCAACACCCTCTGCACAATGCATAACCCTATTCACTCAAGATGCAAGAGGATTTCTATTCAGGAAAACCAGGAAAGGGAGAGCCTTTCTCAAGGACACAAGGACATTAGTGAGTGAGGGAGTGATTAATGGAGAACTATTTCCACCACCAACTTCCAGGAGCATATATGGCCCTTTGGGCACAGGTCCATACCCTTTTTTTCCAATCAAGTTTTTCAGAGAAGTGAGACTGCCTTCTAGATGGCACCTCCACACTAAGGGGGTCTCCTACTTCTTCCACAGGTACGTAGTGGGCAATGGGCCTCCCACTATGTGCATCCGAGAACACTCTGTGGGCATCTGTAGCCTTTCAAGACCCTGGAAACCATGCGGGCAGCCCAGCACCAGCAGAGCATTTGTGCACATCACAACAATCACCCCGGGTGAGAACTCTCCATTCCACTCTGTACTATGCCCTGCCATCTGTACACATCAGTCCAACCCCTCTCCTTCCTGTTTCTTGATTATACTACCATGGTTCCCACACATGGATGCCAGGGTGCTTGTGGCCCACTCCAGCCAGGAACAAATGACACAGTGGAATGTGTTTGGGAACTTCTGGATGACGGGAAGTCCCACCCTCCAGGTTTTCATCTTCAATGTAATGAGTGCAGAGGGAGCCAGGAGGGCTCTGTCAGGTACAGAGGTGGGAGCTGACTGAGCCTCAACTAAGTGCCCAGGACTCTGGGTTCAGAGCTGGTGTTATGTGGAATTGTTGAGAGACGTGAAGAAAACCCAGCTCACTGTATGCAGAGACAGCAGATGCCCTCACGTGGTCAGGCTGCTGTGCTTCTCAGAGCCCCGAGATGTTCCACGGGTGTGGAGGTGGGGAACCCACGTGCCAGCCCAGGCTGCTCCTGAGCACCTCTACCTGGATTCGAAGCACGTGACTCTGCATCAGAGTCATCACATCAATGTATCCCAGCCCCCACCCCAAAAGTTCTCTCAGAGACACTGAGATTCCGCTGGCTCTGGACTTGCCCTTTCCTCTGGGATCCTGGGGTCCCATTAATTAGGAGGTCACACCAATTCTCAGCTCACGGGCTGGTCCTACTCAGATCCCAGGAGTATCCAGGCATTGCTTCTATTTATAGTCCATCATGACCCAGGACACTGTGGACACGTATTGCACTCACCTAAGGAAACCACCAGGCCCAGGGCCTTCGCGCCACTGGCCTGCAGAGACCTGGAGGAGGAGGCAACCTATAGGCTGCGGGGAACCCAAGACCCTAGATCCTGGGATCTGAGCTGGACAGACAGCTCATGTGCACACAGTCACCACTGTCACTGAGAGTGCATTTGAAACACCCACAGAGTTGGCAGAGGACCTGGTATGCCCACGAGTGGGGGCGAACTGCATCCTTTGAAAATGATCGTGTCCAGAGAAAGGCAAATTTTGTAGGATTTCACTTATCTCAGATTCTCAATTATCAGGTTCATTAAAAGATAAAGTACAATGTTCTTTTCCTGGGCCTCAAGGGCACTAGAATTCAGCACTGATGGCAAGAGTATGTCCACGTGAGTTCTGGAGATGCAGGGTGGCGACACCTATACACCAACATAAACATGGTTAATGCCACTCAACTGTGTACTCCAAAATGGTTTAATTACAAAACGGATGTTTGGTGTCAATTACCACAATGTAAACACTTGGGAGACTGCTGATTGACTCATCTTAGCATAGTTTGCGTTGTGATGGCAGAATACAAGACACTGGGTAATTCATAGCACAGATTTTGTTTCTCAAATTTGGGAGGCTGGAAGACCAAGACCGGGGGCCAAATGTATGAACGTTCTTGTTGTGTCCTCCTGGGGAAGCAGGTGAAACAGGGACAAGGGCTGCTTTGAGAAGCCCTTTCCTATGGAAGGAGAATCCATGGCCTAAGCACATCTTCAAGTTCCCACCCGCTAACACATCATAATGCAGAGACAGAATAGAATGACAGCTCATGCTCCCCAGAACATCCCAACTTCTTGGCAGGACTCCATTTCTGCAACATTTCACAAGTCGATTTTGGATAAGACAAGAGTTAAGCTGAACACATGGGGAGAGGGCTCCCTTCTCGTCTGCTGCTTGCAGTGTTGCAGGTGGCCTTACAAGCCATCACTGAGGTTCTGCACAACAGCTCCGACTGCCCTCCTACCACATCCCCATGGGGCTGACTCACACACAAGTCCTGAACACTCCCAAGTCCAGAAACCAGAAATGTTACAAGAAATCCAAGGGAGATTTGTTCAAAGTCCGCCCAAAACACCAGTCCACACAGGCTCAAGTCTCTTACAAAAATGCCAGAGTATTTGCATCTAAACGCTGCATATCTTCTTCCTGTAGCACTTCCATTATCTCTAGATGACTTCTGACACCTAACACAATGAAAGGGCAATGTCATTCTCTGTAACACTGTAAGATCCAGGAAACAATGAGGAGACAAGTATCTGTCCAGAGAGACACAATTCCTTTCCTAATAGTTTGGTTTTTCCAGCTGGTGGGGACCATAGATGCAGAAGAATGGGTGCAGGGCCAACTGCACTTTCTTGCTTTGCATTGAGGGGAGGAAACACTGCAGCCAGGATGAGGGCTTCTAGGAGCTGATATCCTTCAATTCAACATCAGGACACATCTGACCTTCAGGCCAGAAGACTTTCTAGCAGGGGATCCAAGGACTTGCCTACTGTGGGAGGAATCCAAAAGAATAACATACTTCAAAGGGCATCAAAGAGGTTCAGGAGGGAGGGAGCCAACCCAATTTTCTAGACCACTTTTAGAGGTCAGGGGGTGGGTTCCAGTGCAAAACACCACAGTCCCATGGAGAATTCTGCAGTGTGTTGGTGATTAAGGAGAATGTGTGAATCCAGGGGTCACTAGGTCCTATCAGCCATAAGGAGGGAACCTGCCATAAAGGAACGAGGACAAGGGTACGAGGAAGGCTCATTGGGGGGAGATCTGAAGGAAGGAAAGTGTACTCATCAGAAAAGTGTTCCCTGAAAATTGTTAGCCACCCAAAATTCATGTGCACTTGTGTGGAAAAAGAGTCTTTGTAGAGTGATGAAGATAAGAGCTCACATGATGGATCACAGCATCAACTGGGACCAAATCCAATATGTGATATTCTTGTAGGAAGAGGGAAGTCTGGACCCAGAGACCAGGGAGACTTGGGGATACAGCCTATGTGAGGTTGGAGCCAGGAGGGGATGCCCATACGGGAACCACAGATCGTGGGCAGCAGGAGGAGAGTGGGAAAGGGCTGGGAGAGTTGGGGGGACAGTCCCCTAGGAACCTGTGAGGGGTTGTGGCACTGGGACAGCCCAACACCTACTGTGTTGAGCCTCTGGAGCTCAACGGAAGACCCTTCCTCGGTTGTCGGCCACCCAGGTGACAGGGTTTGGTTGCAGCAGCCTAGGACCCAGCTGAAGGTCTGAGCATGTTGGCCATGCAGGGTGGATCTGGACCGCAGATAAGCCCTGATGACTGTAGGGTCTCAGCCCTGTGTCAAAACAAGCACCAAGTCAGGCCAGGTGGGGAAAGGGCTAGGCACACACTGGGGGCTGGTGTTACTGGGAGCACTTCTGGCCCCAATTCCCTGATCTGCTGCCAACACAGGCTACAGAGGAGGGTAGAGGGACACAGAGCATGGATCTGCCCCACTCAGTGGGCCCAGGCATACACCATGGCCAGCAGCCTCGTGCCATGCCCAGTGAGTCCTGAAGCGGCCCCCTCTTCCCATCCTGAGAGCTCTTCCCTTCCTCATGTGCCACTACCTCCCCACTGTCTCTGGTCCTCTGGCAGTTTATTATTTAAGTTAAAAAAAAACAGGTCTTGGTACTCAAAAATATTTGATTTGCAAATCCTCATCCCCCAACCCCAATATTTTCATTATTTCCTTAACATATGAAATTTTAGTCGCAGAAAGGCAGAAAGTTAATTTTGTATAATACAAATTTGATTGAAATGACATTGGTATAAATAATCAATCACCATACTTTCAATTTTTGTTCTCCTTTCCTTTTAGAAACCACTTGGATACAAGAGAACAGAGGACAGACTCATGGAAATGCTTGAAATGACAAGAAGCTCCCATTCAAGCCAGGGAGGACAGCTAGCTCATTGATCATGTACTCTAATCCATGTGCCTGTTTAATGACCTGTTTTTTCTTCTTGGGTTTTAAGGGAGACAGTGCTACAACCACCAGGGGACAGAGAAGCCCCCAAGTGGTCTCTTCCTTTACTGAAGACTATGATGTAGAAATTGATTGCAGAAGAAATCTCTTTCCTGACCATGAAATGTTTTGAGCTTAGCAGTGCTTACCTGCTACGTGGCTAAATTGATCCTGCTTCAAATGCTGGGCGGGATCTTCAGGGGTGTAAGTACCACATAGGCAACATGATGCCAAAGCGAGGTCTCTCTGCCCCCAGATGCAGGTCCCTTCCCTCATGCATCAATCCTTTGGGGATAAATGGGAGAAGCCCTGCCTGGGGTTCCAAAGCCTTTGGAAAGAAAGTTGAGGGATCCCGGAAGCAAAGAGGGTTGGGGACGTGCCAAGGAATGAGTAGGAGGTGCGCACTGGGAGGAGGGTGCTCCACGCAGGCCTCCACTGTGCACCCAGTGTCCCACAAGGCTGGTTCAGAGCCAGGGCTGGAGGCCAGAAACATCCAGGGCACATTGCAGGTGCAGGGGACTCTGCTGAGCTCAGGGAAGGGGATACTGGGGCTGAGCAGAATGCATCAGGGAAATCGGTCGCTCCCACCTGACAGACCCCTTTCCAGGGCAATCTTGGGGCCCTGGTACAGGGACACCCAGTGAGGATGCTCAAGGAAAACTTTCTGTCCAGGAAGGTGGTGGGGCTGGTGCTGGCTGGGGTCCTAGGGCGAGCTGGCTGCGGCTTTTTACCTGAAGCCCCCCTGTACCGCCCCTTGATGATCCTCCTGGAGTCGGGCCCCAAGTGACTTCTCCCTTGGAGGTCCTTGGGAGGCACCAAGGAACTGTCTGGGGCCCTGGACCTGGGGACAACAGGGCTTTCAGTGTTTGTTGACTTGAGTCGTGGGGAGTTTGTAAGGAGGACTCCAGCCCATCACCTCTACCCACAGACGTCCAATGGATGGCTAAAGGCAGAATTAGAAGGGTAGCATCTCTGCCTCAATATATTGCCCATCCATCCCCTTTGCCTGAGTCACCTTGGATTTGTTACTGGGAGCCCAGCCCAGGGACCCTGCCTGGACCCTGCTGGCTGCATCAGTGCCCACCAGCAAAAGGAACAGGCAAAAAAAAGAAAGAAAGAAAGAAAGGAAGGAAGAGAATAAAAGAAAAAAATGAACTTTATCTGTTTGATCAAACTGGGGAGAAGCAGCTAGAAGGCTTGGAGGAAGCCCCTGTCCCACAGAAGTGGTTACAGTTTATAGAAACAAAACCCAAGTGATCTACATACGTGAATTTCCTTGGCCTGAAGAAGAAGCAAAAACGGGACAAAACACAGAAAATGCCTAGCAGATGGCCTGCTGCCCAGGCCTGAGGAAGGGCGGGACCCATCTTAGCTTTCCTGGCTCCTGAGGTGGGCGTGGGGGTTGCAGCAGAAGGAAGTTGCTCTTAATTCAGAATTGAGACCCCCCCGCCCCCATGCAGTGTGTTTCATGTCCCAGGAGCAAGGTCTGATCTGATGCGCATCTTGTGAGAGCCAAAGCAGGTGACACAGCTCTCCTGACAAGGCCCCACCTGGCCAATCCTGAGATGATGGACAGACCTCACCTGGTCAGGACCACCTGCTTTGGCAGCTGTGCAAAGCCCAAGCCCTTGCCCTCATTCCCCTTTCTATAAAAGCTCCAAGTCATTGTCACCCCCTGAAGACAGGCTAAGATGTGGGTCCCCCTGCCTTCCCCGTGTGGCTACACTGATAAAAGTTCCTTTCCTGCTGGGCGTGGTGGTGCATGCCTGTGATCCCAGAGATTCTCAGGAGGCTGAGGCAGGAAGATCACATTTGAGGTCAACCTTGGTGATTTAGTGAGACCCTCAGCCACCTAGCAAGACCCTGTCTCAAAACAAGAAATAAAAAGGATTGGGGTGTGCTCAGTGGTAAGGCACCCGGGTTCAATTCCTGGTCCTTCACCTGGAGCTGAAGCTCCCTGCCTCCTTTTCTTTTCCGGGTTAAAGCTTC